>NW_027590228.1:0-5000 GCF_964213995.1 Mustelus asterias
AAAACCACAGAAGAAGGAATCGCTCGAGTCTTAAACTCCAAATACGCCTTCCTGCTGGAGTCCACAATGAACGAGTATCAGAGGAAGAGGAACTGTAACCTTACCCAGATCGGAGGCCTCCTCGACACCAAGGGCTATGGCATCGGGATGCCACTGGGTAAGTGTGAAGAAGCGACACCCACAAAGCCCACAGGGGCAGCGGCTGCACAGCCCGGGTACAGTTCATTCAGCCCCTCTGCTCTACACAAGGCTGAAAGTTTTTCAACAAGCCACATTCATCCCTCTCCATCTCTCCATTCTCCACCCCCCCCCACCCCCGTCACCCTCTCCCGCCCCCCCCGTCACCCTCTCCCCCACCCCCCCCGTCACCCTCTCCCCCACCCCCCCCGTCACCCTCTCCCCCACCCCCCCCGTCACCCTCTTTCCTCCCCCGTCATCCTCTGTGAGTGTGTATGCGTCAGTGTGTGTGTGTGTGTCAGTGAGTGTGTGTGAATGCGTGTGTGTGTGAGAGCATGTGTATGTGTCAGAGTGTGTGTGTGTCAGTGAGTGTGAGTGTGTATGTCACAGCCTGTGTGTCTGTCAGTGTCTGTGTGTGTGTCAGAGAGTGAGTGTGTGTGTATGTGTCAGAGTGTGTGTGTCAGTGAGTGTCAGTGTGTGTGCGTGTGTCAGAGTGTGTGTGTGTCAGTGAGTGTGAGTGTGTATGTCACAGCCTGTGTGTCTGCCAGTGTCTGTGTGTGTGTCAGAGAGTGAGTGTGTGTGCGTGTGTCAGAGTGTGTGTGTGTCAGTGAGTGTGTGTGTGAGAGAATGTCAGTGTGTGTGTGTCAGTGTGTGTGTGTGTATGTCAGTGTGTGTATGTCAGTGTGTGTATGTCAGGGTGTGTGTCAGGGTGTGTGTCAGGGTGTGTGTAGAGGGTGTGTCAGAGTGTGTGTCAGTGTGTTGTCAGAGTGTGTGTCAGAGTGTGTATGTGTCAGTGTGTGTGTGTGTCAGTGTGTGTGTGTCAGTGTGTGTGTGTCAGTGTGAGTGTGTCAGTGTGAGTGTGTTGTGTGTCAGTGTGTGTGTGTGTCAGTGTGTGTGTGTCAGTGTGTGAGTGTGTGTCAGTGTGTGTGTCAGTGTGTGTGTCAGTGTGTGTGTCTGTGTGTGTGTGTCAGTGTGTGTGTCAGTGTGTGTGTGTGTGTGTCTGTGAGTCAGTGTCGGTGTGTGTGTCGGTGTGTGTGTCGTGTGTGTGTGTGTCGTGTGTGTGTGTGTCGGTGTGTGTGTGTGTGTGTGTCGGTGTGTGTGTCAGAGTGTGTGTCAGTGTGTGTGTCGGTGTGTGTGTCAGTGTGTCAGTGTGTGTGTGTGTGTCAGTATGTGTGGCAGTGTGTGTGTCAGTGTGTGTGACAGTGTGTCTGTGTCTGTGTGTCTGTGTGTATGTCTGTGTGTGTCAGTGTGTGTGTCAGTGTGTGTGTGTGTGTCAGTGTGTGTGTGTGTGTCAGTGTGTGTGTGTGTGTCAGTGTGTGTGTGTGTGTCAGTGTGTGTGTGTCAGTGTGTGTGTGTGTCAGTGTGTGTGTGTCAGTGTGTCTGTGTGTGTGTCAGTGTATCTGTGTGTGTGTCTGTGTGTGTGTCTGTGTGTGTGTGTGTGTCTGTGTGTGTGTGTGTCAGTGTGTGTGTCAGTGTGTGCGTCTGTGTGTGTGTGTGTGTCAGTGTGTGTGTGTGTCAGTGGGTGTGTGTATGTCAGTGTGTGTGTGTGTCAGTGTGTGTGTGTCAGTGTGTGTGTATGTCAGTGTGTGTATGTCAGTGTGTGCGTATGTCAGGGTATGTGTCAGGGTGTGTGTAGAGGGTGTGTGTAGAGGGTGTGTCAGTGTGTGTGTGTGTCGGTGTGTGTGTGTGTGTCAGTGAGTGTGTCAGTGTGTGTGTGTGTGTGTGTCAGTGTGTGTGTGTGTGACAGTGTGTGTGTGTGACAGTGTGTGCGTGTGTCAGTGTGTGTGTGTGTGTGTGTCAGTGTGTGTGTGTGTGTGTCAGTGTGTGTGTGTTGTGTCAGTGTGTGTGTCTGTGTGTGTGTGAGTGTGTGTGTGTCAGTGTGTGTCAGTGTGTCTGTGTGTGTGTCTGTGTGTGTGTGTCAGTGTGTCAGTGTGTGCGTCTGTGTGTGTGTCAGTGTGTGTGTGTCAGTGTGTGTGTGTCAGTGTGTGTGTGTGTCAGTGTGTGTCATCAATGTTTGTGTGTGTGTGTCAGTGTGTATCAATGTGTGTGTGGGGGTCACTGGACATTACAAGTTGTGTGTGTGTGTCAGCGTGTGTCACTGTGTGTATGGGTCAGAGTGCATCACTGTGTGTGTGTGTGTGGGTGAGTTTGTATCACTGTGTGTGTGTGTGGGTCCGTGTGTATCACTGTGTGTGTGTGTGGGTCAGTGTGTATCACTGTGTGTGTGTGTGGGTCCGTGTGTATCACTGTGTGTGTGTGTGTGTGTGTGTGTGTGAGTCAGTGTGCATCAATGTGTGTGCGTCGGTCAGTGTGTATCTGTGTGTGTGTGTGTTAGTGTGTGTCACTGTGTGTTTGTGGGTCAGTGTGCATCACTGTGTGTGTGTGTCAGTTTGCCTCACTGTGTGTGTGTGTATGCGTGTGTGTGGGTCAGTGTGTATCACTGTGTGTGTGTGGGTCAGTGTTTATTACTTGTGTGTGGGGGGTCAGTGTGTATCACTGTGTGTGTGTGTGTGGGTCAGTGTGTGTGTCATTGTATTACACTGTCTGTGTGTGTGTGTCAGTGTGGATCAGTATGTGTGTGTGGGCCAGTGTGTATCACGTGTTCAGTGTGTCATTGTTGTGTGTGTCAGTGTGATACAGTGTGTGTGTGTGTGCCAGTGTGTGTGTCTGTGTGTGTGTGTGTGTGTGTCAGTGTGTGTGTCCTGGGGTTTGTGCAGCAGCTGAGCTCTGGTTATTTTCTCTCCCTAGGTTCACCATTCCGAGATGAGATCACGTTGGCAATCCTTCAACTCCAGGAGAATAACCGATTGGAAATCCTTAAGAGGAAGTGGTGGGAGGGCGGTAAATGTCCTAAAGAAGAAGATCATAGGGCAAAAGGTGAGAAACCGAATCCACATCCCATAAACAGGGTTCAGATCCACAGAGCGCAGGCGCAATAAAGAGAGTGTGGACACTAGCATAGATTGTATAAGCCCGGACCCGGAGCTCTGTCACTGGCAACCTTCCTTTCTGCCTCTCTTTCTCTGTCTCTGTCTTCCTCCCTCTATCTATTCCTTTATTTCTTGGTCTTTCCCTCACTGTTTCTCTCTCCTCCCTATTTTTCTCTCTCTCTCCATCTATCTATCTCTCTCTCAATCTTTTCCTTCGTCTCTCCATCTCTCTCAATATCTTTATCTCATTGTCTCTATCTCTCTCACTGTCTCTATTTCACTGTCAATCTATATCTCGGTACCTCACTCACACTCTCAGTTTGTCTGTCTCTACATCTATATATCTCTCTCTCTGTCCCTCTGTTTTCTCTCTCCTGCAGTTTCTTTCTCTGTGTGTCTGTCTCAGACACTCTCCAGCATTAATACAAGCAGTAACACTCTCTCTCTGTTTGTCTGTGTCTCCCTGTCAGGTTTAGGAATGGAGAATATCGGTGGAATATTTGTGGTCCTAATCTGCGGTTTGATCATTGCAGTGTTTGTGGCGGTCATGGAGTTTGTGTGGACCACCCGACGATCAGCGGAATCGGAGGAGGTATCGGTAAACACATCTTTCATCTCCAAGCCGTTCTCTAGAGTCAGACCACAGGATGGCGCCTAACTCTGCTCAGAGAGCGAGGAACAGGAGGAGCTGGCGACACAGCACGACGCTATCATAGAATCATGAAAACATAGTATCCCGACAGTGCAGAAGGAGGCCATTCGGCCCATTGAGCCTGCACTATCAACAATCCCACCCAGCCCGTAACCCCTCATATTTACCCTGCCAATCCCTCTGAACACTAAGGGGCAATTTAGCATGACCTAACCCACACATCTTTGGACTGTGGGAGGAAACTGGAGCACCCGGACTAAACCCACGCAGACACGAGGAGAATGTGCAAACTCCACACAGACAGTGGCCCAAGCCGGGAATCGAACCCAGGTCCCTGGAGCTGTGAGGCAGCAGTGCTAACCACTGTGCTACCCATTAATCGGAAAAAAAGTCTCCCCCAGGGTTAGTGAGTGACCACAGCCTGTCCCCAGGGTCAGTGAGTGACCACAGCCTGTCCCCAGGGTCAGTGAGTGACCACAGTCTGTCCCCAGGGTCAGTGAGTGACCACAATCTGTCCCCAGGGTCAGTGAGTGACCACAATCTGTCCCCAGGGTCAGTGAGTGACCACAATCTGTCCCCAGGGTCAGTGAGTGACCACAATCTGTCCCCAGGGTCAGTGAGTGACCACAATCTGTCCCCAGGGTCAGTGAGTGACCACAGTCTGTCCCCAGGGTCAGTGAGTGACCACAATCTGTCCCCAGGGTCAGTGAGTGACCACAATCTGTCCCCAGGGTCAGTAAGTGACCACAGTTTGTCCCCAGGGTCAGTGAGTGACCACAATCTGTCCCCAGGGTCAGTGAGTGACCACAGTCTGTCCCCAGGGTCAGTGAGTGACCACAGTCTGTCCCCAGGGTCAGTGAGTGACCACAGCCTGTCCCCAGGGTCAGTGAGTGACCACAGTCTGTCCCCAGGGTCAGTGAGTGACCACAGTCTGTCCCCAGGGTCAGTGAGTGACCACAGTCTGTCCCCAGGGTCAGTGAGTGACCACAGTCTGTCCCCAGGGTCAGTGTGTGACCACAGTCCCCCCAGGGTTAGTGAGTGACCACAATCTGTCCCCAGGATCAGTGAGTGACCACAGTCCCCCCAGGGTCAGTGAGTGACCACAGTCTGTCCCCAGGGTCAGTGAGTGACCACAGTCTGTCCCCAGGGTCAGTGAGTGACCACAGTCTGTCCCCAGGGTCAGTGAGTGACCACAGTCTGTCCCCAGGGTCAGTGTGTGAGAGGTGTAATCAGGTGGGTGT
>NW_027590228.1:10000-212500 GCF_964213995.1 Mustelus asterias
GGCAAAGGAGAAAGGACCGGGCGGCACAATGGTTAGCACTGCTGCCTCACAGCGCCAGAGGTCTGGGTTCAATTCCAGCCTTGGGTCACTGTCTGTGTGGCGTCTGCACGTCATGTTTGCGTGGGTTTCCTCCGGGTTTCCTTCCACAGTCCAAGGATGTGCGGATTAGGTTGATTGGCCATGATAAATTGCTGATCCGTGTCAGGAGGATTAGCAGGGTAAATACTTGGGGTTATGGGGGAAGAGTGAGATATCAGACTGGGAGAGTATGGCATCAGAATGGTGGAGTGGGATATCAGATTGAGGGAGCGGTATATGAGATTGTGCATGCATTATAGTAGATTGGAAGAGTGGCCTCCTTCTGCACTGTAGGGTTTTTATGAATTCTATGACTGCGACACCCTTTTCTACACATAGAGGATTCAGCGAGGAGTCTTAAGATTGAGCAGTCGGGTGAAACAGGACAGGGAGGCCTGAGGGGGTAGAACAGATTTCAAGGGAGCAAGAGTAGAGCTGGGCCAGCAGCCCAGAACAGAATCGTGATGCGTCCCCTCCCTAAGCTGTGGAGAACAAGGATTTGCTGTGAGATATCCTCTCTGGCAAGACAAGAATGCTCCAGAGTGTTTTACAGAAAATATAGTAATTTAGAACTGCTGGGATCTGGGCCAGGCTTGGATTCTGGGCAGGCAGAGTAGAAAGATAGACATCAGACAGGGAGCGGGATATCAGACTGGAGTGGGAGGATATGAGACAGGGGAAGTGGGATATCAGAGTGGAAGGAAGGGCTATCAGACTGAGGAGTGGAAACATCAGAGTGGGGACTGGGGAATGCAATATCAGACAGGCAGCGTGGGATGTCAGACTGGGAGAGTTAGATATCAGATTGGGGCAGTTGGGATATCAATTTGGGAGGTCCAACTTGAAAAGTGGGATATCTGACTGGGGGAGTGGGTTATCAGATTGGGAGTGTGGGATATCAGACTGGGCGAGTGGGATATTACATTGAAGGTGTGGGATATGAGATTGGGTGCATGTTATATCAGACTGGGGGAGTGGGATATCAGAATGGGGAATGGGGTATCAGAATGGGGAATGGGGTATCAGAATGGGGAATGGGGTATCAGACTAGTGGAGTGGTATAACAGACTAGTGAAGTGGGCTATCAGACTATTGGAGTGGGATATCAGACTGGGAGAGAGGTGTATCAGACTGGGAGAGAGGTATATCAGACTGGGAGAGAGGTATATCAGACTGGGAGAGTGGTATATCAGACTGGGAGAGAGGTGTATCAGACTGGGAGAGAGGTATATCAGACTGGGAGAGAGGTGTATCAGACTGGGAGAGAGGTATATCAGACTGGGAGAGACGTATATCAGACTGGGAGAGTGGTACATCAGACTGGGAGAGTGGTACATCAGACTGGGAGAGTGTGCTATCAGACTGGGAGAGAGGTATATCAGACTGGGAGAGTGTGCTATCAGACTGGGAGAGTGGTACATCAGACTGGGAGAGTGTGCTATCAGACTGGGAGAGAGGTATATCAGACTGGGAGAGTGTGCTATCAGACTGGGAGAGTGGGATATCAGATTGAGCGAGTGGTACATGAGATTGGGGGAGTGGTTTCTGAGATTCGACATGCATTATATTACATTGGAAGATTGGGACATCAGACTGGAGGAGTGTGATATCAGTCTGTGGGAGTGAGATTTACAGACTGGGGGAGGGGATATCAGATGGGAAGAGGGAGACCAGATTTCCAGCGACTGACATCAAACCCTGGAGTAAGATATCAGACTGGGTGAGTGGGATATTGGATTTCGGTTAAGGGATATCTAACTTGGTGAGTATGGGGAATGTGATAGATTGAGAGTGGGGGATATCAGACCGGGAGGTTATGATAACTGAGTAATGGTGTGGGTGTGAGATTAGGTGTGTTTTATATCAGACTGGGGGAGTGGATATCCGGTTGGAAAAGGGATATCAGATTTCCAGATTGGGATTTCAGGGTGTGGAGTGGTATATCAGACTCGGATAGAACAAAGAACAGTACAGCACAGGAACAGGTCCTTCGGCCCTCCATGCCTGCGCCATATCATGATGCCTGCCTCAACTAAAACCGTATGCACTTACGGAATCCGTATACTTCCATTCCCATCCTATTTATGTATTTGTCTAGTTGCCCCTTAAATGCTGCTATTGTACCTGCTCCCACCACCTTCCCAGGCAGTGCGTTCCAGACATTCACCACCCTCTGTGTAAAAACTTGCCTCGTAAATCTCCTCTAAACTTTTCCCCACGTACTTTAAACCTATATCCCCTAGTACTACCGGAGGAAAGAGCATCTGATTATCCACTCTGTCCATGCCCCTCACAATCTTGTAAACCTCTATCAAAATACCCCTTAACCTCCGTCACACCAGTGAGAACAAACAGTGTTTATCCAACCTTTCCTCATAGCTAATACCCCCCAGACCAGGCAACATCCAGGTAAACCTCTTCTGTACCCTCTCCAAAGCCACATCCTTCTGGTAGTGTGGCGACCAGAATTGTACACACTATTCTAAATGAGGCCTAACTAAGGTTCTGTACAGCTGCAGCATGACCTGCCAATTTTTGTACTCAATACCTCAACTGATGAAGGCAAGTATGCCATATGCCTTCTTGGCTACCTTATCCACCTGCGTTGCCACTTTGTGATCGGTGGACCTGCACGCCCAGATCTCGATGCCTGTCAATACTACTAAGTGTTCTACCATTTACTGTACAGTTCCCACATGCATTGGACTTTCAAAAATGTATTACCTCACACTTGTCCAAATTAAGCTCATCTGCCATTTCCCTGCCCAAGTCTCCAAACGGTTTATATCTTGCTGTATTCTTTGACAATCCTCTTCATTATCCGCAACTCCACCAATTTTATGTCATCTGCGAACTTACTAATCAGACCAGCTACATTTTCCTCCAAATCATTTACATATACTACAAACAACAAAGGTCCCAGAACTGATCCCTGTGGAACACCGCTAGTCACAGCCTTCCATTCAGAAAAGCACCCCTTTACTGTTACCCTCTGTCTTATATGGCCAAGCCAGTTCTGTATCCACATTGCCAGCTCTCCTCTGATCCCGTGTGACTTCACCTTTCGTACCAGTCTACCATGAGGTACCTTGTCGAAGTCTTTACTGAAGTCCATGTAGACACCATCCACTGCTTTTCCCTCATCTGTCATCTTCGTCACTTGCTCGAAAAGCTCAATCAAGTTAGTGAGGCATGACCTCCCCTTCACAAAACCATGCTGTCTATCACTAATAAAACCATTTGTTCCTAATTGTGGGTAAATTCTAAGAATCTTTTCCAATAATTTCCCTACCACTGACACAAGGCTCACCGGTCTATAATTTCCTGGATTTTCCCTGCTGCCCTTCTTAAACAATGGAACAACATTGGCTATCCTCCAGTCCTCTGGAACTTCACCTGTAGCCAATGAGGATACAAAGATTTCTGTCAAGGCCCCAGCAATTTCCACCCTTGCCTCCCTCAGCATTCTCGGGTAGATCCCTTCAGGCCCTGGGGACGTATCTACTTTAATGCTTTTTAAGACGCCCAACACCACCACGTTTTTGATATCGACATGACCCAGAATATCTACACACCCTACCCTAGGCTCCTCATCCATCAAGTCCCTCTCTTTGGTGAATACTGAGGCAAAGTATTCACTTAGTATCTGGCCCATTTCCTCTGGCTCCAAGCATAGATTCCCTCCACTATCCTTGAGTGGACCAACCCTTTCCCTGGCTACCTTCTTGCTCTTTACATACATATAAATTGCCTCAGGATTTTCCTTAATCCTGTTTACCAAGAACTTTCATGACCCCTTTTAGCCCTCCTAACTCGTTCGTTAAGTTCTTTCCTACATTCTTTATATTCTTCAATGGCTTTATCTGTCCTAAGCCTTTCAGACTTTGCAAATGCTTCCTTATTCTTTTTGACAAGGCTTGTAATATCCCTCATTATCCGATGCTTGCCACAGTTAACCTTCATCCCCACAGGTACATGCAGGTCCTGAAATCCATTCAACTGACATTTGAAAGACTCCCAAATGTCAGATGTTGATTTACCCTCAAACAGCCTCCCACAATTTAATATCTTCACCTGAGGACCACTTTTGTCCTTATCTACAAGCACCTTAAAACTCATGGAATTATGATCACTGTTCCCTCGATGCTCTCCCACTGAAACTTCAATCACCTAGCCGGGCTCATTCCCCAACACCAGGTCTAATAAGACTCCTTCCCGAGTTGGGCTATTCACACACTGTTTCAAGTGGGATTACAGAATCGAGAGGGGATATCAGGTTGGAAGAGGGATATTAGATTGCCAGCTTGTAAATCAGACTGTGGATTGGGAAATCAGGCTGTGGATTGGGATATCAGATTGTGGATGAGATATCGACTAGGAAAGGGGATAACAGATAGGGGGTGTGGGATATACCACTGGGAAAGTGGGTAAATGGGGAATTGGATAACAGACTGGGGGAAGTGGGGTATCTGAGTCTGATAGACTGGGAGAACCTAACAAATTTGATAGAAGTTTTTGAGGAGGTGACCATGGAGGGTAGTGCAGTTGATGTAGTCTATATGGATTTCATCAAAGCCTTTGACAAGGTCCCACAAGGGAGACATATAAAGAAAGGAAATGCACATGGGATATGTGGTAATTTGATAAAGTGGATTCAAAATTGGCTCAGTTGTAGGAGACAGAGGGTAGTGACAGAGAGCTACTTTAGTGACTGGAAGCCCAGTGTCCAGTGGCGTACGACAGGGATCTGTGCTGGGCCCCCTATTATTCCTCATTTATATAAATGACATAGATGACTATGTGGGAGGTAGGATTAGTAAGTTTGTGAATGACACAAAGACTGGTCGGGTGGTTAACGGTGAGGCTGACAAAAACGATTGACGAGGGAAGGGCCATGGATGTCGTCTATATGGATTTTAGTAAAGCGTTTGACAAGGTCCCTCATGGCAGGCTGGTGCAAAAAATTAAATCTCACGGGATAAAAGGTGAGCTAGCTAGATGGGTGGAGAACTGGCTTAGCCATAGAAGACAGAGGGTAACAGTGGAGGGGTCTTTTTCCGGTTGGAGGTCTGTGATGACTGGAGTTCTGCAGGGCTCTGTACTGGGACCTCTGCTGTTTGTGATATATATAAATGATTTGAGGAAGATGTAGCTGGCGTGATCAGTAAGTTTGCGGATGACACAAAGATTGCTGGAGTTGCGGATAGTGACGAACATTGTCAGAGAATACAGCAGGATATAGATAGGCTGGAACATTGGGCGGAGAAATGGCAGATGGAATTTAATCCAGATGAATGCGAAGTGATGCATTTCGGTAGATCTAATGTAAGGGGGAGCTATATAATAAATGGCAGAACCATCAGGAGTATAGACACACAGAGGGACTGGGTGTACAAGATCCTTAAAGGTGGCAGCACAGGTGGAGAGGGTGGTGAAAAAGGCATATGGCATGCTTGCCTTTATTGGATGGGGCATAGAATATAAAAGTTGGCATATGATGTTGCAGCTGTATAGAACAATGGTTAGGCCACATTTGGAATACTGCGTCCAGTTCTGGTCGCCACACTACCAGAAGGACGTGGAGGCTTTGGAGAGAGTACAGAGAAGATTTACCAGGATGTTGCCTGGTATGGAGGGTCTTAGCTATGAGGAGAGATTGGGTAAACTGGGGTTGTTCTCCCTGGAAAGACGGAGGATGAGGGGCGATCTAATAGAGGTGTATAAAATTATGAAGGGCATAGATAGAGTGAACAGTGGGAAGCTTTTTCCCAGGTCAGAGGTGACGAACACAAGGGGTCACGGGTTCAAGGTGAGAGGGGCAAGGTTCAACACAGATGTCAGGGGGATGTATTTTACACAGAGGGTGGTGGGGGCCTGGAATGCACTCCCAAGCAAGGTGATTGAGGCGGACACGCTGGGATCGTTTAAGACTTATCTAGATAGCCACATGAACAGACTGGGAATAGAGGGGTACAAAAGAATGGTCTAGTGGGCACATGAGCGGCGCAGGCTTGGAGGGCCGAAGGGCCTGTTCCTGTGCTGTATTGTTCTTTGAGTGTCTTGGGCAACAAGAAGATATAGACAGGGTGGTCAAATGGGAAGATAAGTGACAGATGGAAATTAACCCTAAAAAGTGTGAGGTGATACACTTTGGAAAGTGTAATTTGACAAGGAAGTATTCAATGAATGGCATTGCACGAGGAGGTTCTGTGAAACAAAGTGACTTTGGTGTGTTTGTCCATAGATCTCCGAAGGCACAAGGGCATGTTAGTTGGGTGGTGAAAAAGGTATATGGGACACTTGCCTTTATCAATCGAAGGTTATCTGACTTGGTGAGTGGGAGATCAGATTGAGGGAGGGGGATTTCAATTTGGAGGAATGTGATATCAAATTGGGTGTTTGGGGTATCAGTCTAAGAGAGTGGGATTTCAAACTGAGTGAGTGGAATATCTGACTGGATGAATAGGATGTGAGACTGGGGCAGTGGGATTTCAGATTGGAGGAGTGTGATATTGGACTGGTGGATTGGGATTTAAGATTGCGGAGTGGGATATCGGACAGGGGGAATGGGACATCAAACTGGTGGATAGGATATCCAACTGGGGGAGCAGGATATCCAACTGGGGGAGTGGGGTATCAGACTGAGGGAGTGGGATATCAAACTGGGGGAATGGGATGTCGGACTGGGCGAATGGGATATCAATGTGCGGAAGTAGGATATCACACTGTGAGTGGGATATCAGATAGGGCAAGTGAGATATCAGGCTGAAAGAGTGAGATATCAGACTAGGAGAGTGAGATATCGGACTGTGAGAGTGAGATATCGGACTGTGAGAGTGAGATATCGGACTAGGAGAGTGAGATATCGGACTGGGAGAGTGAGATATCGGACTGGGAGAGTGAGATATCGGACTGGGAGAGTGAGATATCGGACTGGGAGAGTGAGATATCGGACTGGGAGAGTGAGATATCGGACTGGGAGAGTGAGATATCGGACTGGGAGAGTGAGATATCGGACTGGGAGAGTGAGATATCGGACTGGGAGAGTGAGATATCGGACTGGGAGAGTGAGATATCTGGTTGGTGTGTGGATATTGTGGGAAATTAAGAAATTAGACTTCTAGAGTGAGTCAGATATCTGACTGAGATTGTGAGATATCAGACTGTGAGAGTGGGACATCAGACTGAGAGTGGGATATCAGACTGAGAGTGGGACATCAGACTGTGAGAGTGGGACATCAGACTGTGAGAGTGGGACATCAGACTGTGAGAGTGGGACATCAGACTGTGAGAGTGGGACATCAGACTGTGAGAGTGGGACATCAGACTGTGAGAGTGGGACATCAGACTAAGAGTGGGACATCAGACTGGGCTTGTGCGATACAAAACCTTGTATCAGAATGGGGAATTTGGATTTCAGACTGAGAGAGTGTGATATTGGATTGGAGGATTGGGATATAAGACTGGTGAAGTGGGAGAGGGTGAGTTAGATATCAGACTCAGTAAGCGAATATCAGACTGAGGGAATGTGATTTCAGACTGAGACAGTGCTGCGTGGTACACTGGTCGTGCACTGGGCCCATAACTCAACATTTGATGAATCAAAACCATTCTCTGCTGTTTAAATCCTCATTTCTTTTTAATTCATTCATGAGACATGGGCGTCGCTGGTTGGCCAGCATTTATTGCCCATCTCTACTTACCTGAGGGCAATTGAGAGTCAACCACATTGCTGTGGCTCTGGAGTCACATGTAAGCCAGACGAGGTAAGAATGGCAGATTTCCTTCCCTAAAGAATATTAGTGAATCAGATGGGTTTTTCTGATAATCGACAATGGTTTCATGGTCATCAATAGATTCTTAATTCCAGATATTTTTGATTTGATTTGAATTCCATCATCTGCCGTGGTGGGATTTGAACCTGGGTCCCCAGAACATTAGCTAAGTTTCTGGATGAATAGTCCAGCAATCATACCACTAGGCCATTGCCTCCCCTGGAAACATTTGGCTCCTGTTCCAAATACACAATTGGATTTTATATTGTGGTTTTCATGTTTTCTTTATATGGGCATGTTTCGAAACTCTTTAGAAAGATTGTCAAAGTGGTAGATTGGGATTTCAGAGTGTGGGAGTGGGATTCCAGAGTGGATGAGTGGGATATCAGATTGGGATTGTGGGATATTAGATTGAGATCGTGGACATTTTTCTGAGAGAGCGGGCTATTAGACTAGGGGAATAAGAATATATGAGAACATATATGTATGATTGGAATATCAGTTAAGAGAATTGATTATCAGACTCTGGGATTGGAATATCAGACTCTGGGATTGGAATATCAGACTCTGGGATTGGAATATCAGACTCTGCGAGTGGGATATCAGACTGGCATTTTGGACTAGGTGAGTAGGATATCAGACTGCGAAGTGAGATAACTGACTGGGTTGTGGGATATCAGATTGGCATATCGGACTGGAATATTGGACGGAGGGAAATTTCAGATTGGAATGTCGAACTTGGATATCAGACTGGAGCACGCAGATGTCAGACTATGGCAGTGGGATATGAAATTATGAGAGTGGTATATTGGACAGTCTGAGAGTGATATCAGTACCTTAGAGTAGGATATCAACCTGGGAATGTGGGATAGAAACTTGAAGATTGGGATATTGGATGTGGGAGTGGGATATCAGACTGGGAGAGTGGGGCTTTGGAATAGCAGAGTGGGATACCATATTGGGGAAGTGGATACCAGACTGGAGGAGAGGGATTTCAAACTAGGGGAGTGGGATATCAAACTGGGGGAGTGAGATAACAAACTGGGAGAGTGGAATATCACACTGGGAGAGTGGAATATCAGGCAGGGAGAGCGAGGTATCAGACTTGGAGAGCGAGGTATCAGACTTGGAGAGCGAGGTATCAGACTTGGAGAGAGGTATCAGACTTGGAGAGCTAGGTATCAGACTTGGAGAGCGAGGTATCAGACTTGGAGAGCGAGGTATCAGACTTGGAGAGCGAGGTATCAGACTTGGAGAGTGAGGTATCAGACTTGGGGAGTGAGGTATCAGACTTGGGGAGTGAGGTATCAGACTTGGAGAGTGAGGTATCAGACTTGGAGAGCGAGGTATCAGACTTGGAGAGTGAGGTATCAGACTTGGCGAGTGAGATATCAGACTTGGAGAGTGAGATATCAGACTTGGAGAGTGAGATATCAGACTTGGAGAGTGAGGTATCAGACTTGGAGAGTGAGGTATCAGACTTGGAGAGTGAGGTATCAGACTTGGAGAGTGAGGTATCAGACTTGGAGAGTGAGGTATCAGACTTGGAGAGTGAGGTATCAGACTTGGAGAGTGAGATATCAGACTTGGAGAGTGAGATATCAGACTGGAGGTGTGAGATATTGGACTGGGAGAATGGATATTGGAGTGGGAAAGGGTGATATCTGATTAGGATAGTGGACATTGGGCTAAGAGAGAGGACTATCAGATAGTGGAATGGTAATTGAGACTGGATATAGGATGGAGAATATAAGTCTGGGAAATGTTAGCAGACTTTGGGAATGGGATATCAGACTCTGTGAATGGGATATCAGACTCAGCGAATGAGATCTCAGACAGGCATATTGGACAGGGTGAGTACGACATAAGTCTGGAAAGTGAGATAATGCATTGGGTTCTGGGATGTCAGACTGGAGAATGAAGTATTGGACTGGGTTGTGGAATATCAGACTGGGATATCGGACTGGGGGTGAGTGATTTCAAATTGGATATCAAACTTGGATATTGGCTGGAGCATTAGAATATCAGACTTGGGCCAGGGGACATCAAATTGTGGGAGTGGTATAGTGGACAGCTGGAGTGAGATATCAGGGCCTTAGAGTGGGATACCAGACTGGGAGTGTGGGATATCAAACTCAGGGATTGGAATGTTGTACTGTGGGACTGGGATATCAGACTGGGAGAGTGGAACTTTGGAATGGCAGAGTGGGCTTCACAGTGGGGAGTGGGATACCATAGTGGGGATTGGGATATCAGACTGGGAGAGTGAGATATCTGATGGGAGAGTGGGATATGAGACTAGGAAATTTGATATTGGACTGTTGTCGTGGACTACTGGTATGGAAGAGTAGGATAGCAGACTGGGAAACCTGAGTTTGAAATCCAACTGGGGCGTGGAATATAATATTAGTAGAGTGTAAGATCAGATGGGAGAGTTGGATTTCACACTGAAGTAGTGAGATACGGGACAAGGTTAGTGGGATATCGGTCTGCTGGAGCAGAATATCAGATGAGGGGAGTGGGATATTGAACTGGGAAGTGGAATATCAAACTAGGGATTTGGCATATCAGACTGATGAAGATGGATCTCAGACTAATGAAGTGGGATATCAGTCTGATGGAGTGGGCTATCAGACTGATGGAGTGGGATATCAGACTGATGGAGTGGGGTATCAGACTGATGGAGTGGGATATCAGACTGATGGAGTGGGATATCAGACTGATGGAGTGGGGTATCAGACTGGGGAAGGGGAATATCAGATTGGGAGTGTCAGGAATCAGTCTGGAAGAGTGCGATTGTGGAATGGGGGAGTGGGATATCTGACCTGGGAAGTGGGATATCTGGTCTGGGAAGTGGGATATCTGACCTGGAGAGTGGGATATGGGACTTAAGAGGAGGTATCAGACTGGGAATATCAGAAATCGGACTGGGAGAGTGGGATTTTTGAATTGGGGTGTGGGATATCAGACTGGAGAGTGGAATATTGGAATGGGTGTCAATAAGACATAGGAACAAAAAAGAGGCCATCGACTGGAGCAGAGAGAGAGGCAGAGAGAAACACGAGGTGAGAGAGAGAGAGAGGCAGAGAAAAGGTGCGAGATGCAGAGAGAGAAACAGGTGAAAGAGGTCAGAGGGATTTGCATAGGTTAGCGGGATTTGCGTAGGTTAGCGGGATTAGTGGGGTAAATATGTGGGGTTATGGGGATAGGGCCTGGGTCGGATTGTTATCAGTACAGACTTGATGGGCCAAATGGCCTCCTACTGCACTGTATGGTTTCTATGATTCTATGACTCTGCCACAACATTCAATGAGATCATGGCTGATCTGTTGTAATAATCTGAACCCCCGCACTCCTGCCTTATCCCCATAACCGCGGATTCCGATGATGATTAAAAATTTGTCTCTCCCAGGTTGGTATCTGACCCAAACAGCCTGATTTCCCAGCAAGGCTGCCAATACTGCAATGACATGCCCCCAGCGAGATATCTGATGAGAGAATGTGTTAAGAGACAGGCTGTGTGGAATAACAGAAACGGGAGAGTAAGCTATCAGATGGAAAACTGGGATATTGAAGGTGCTGGAGCTTGGGGTTCAAAGCATTGCGGTAGTCCTCAAGCACTGACACACTTACAAAGAACAAAGAAAATTACAGCACAGGAACAGGCCCTTCGGCCCTCCAAGCCTGCACTGACCATGCTGCCCGACTTAAACCCCTTACCCTTCCGGGGACCATATCCCTCTATTCCCATAATATTCATGCCTCTTAAAAGTCAATACCTTATCCGCTTCCACTACCTCCCCCGGCAACGAGTTCCAAGCACCCACTACTCTCTGTGTAAAAAATCTGCCTCGTACATCTCCTTTAAACCTTGCTCCTCGCATCTTAAACCTATGCCCCTGAGTAATTGACTCTTCCACCCTGGGAAAAAGCTTCCACTCTGTCCATGCCTCTCATAATCTTCTATCAGGTCTCCCCTCAACCTCCGTCGCTCCAGTGAGAACAAACCGAGTTTCTCCGACCTCTCCTCATAACTAATGCTCTCCATACCAGGCAACATCCTGGTAAATCTTTTCTGAACCCTCTCCAAAGCCTCCACATCCTTCTGGTAGTGTGGCGACCAGAATTGAACACTATATTCCAAGTGCGGCCTGAATAAGGTTCTATAAAGCTGCAACATGACTTGCCAATTTTTAAACTCAATACCCCGGCCGATAAAGGCAAGCATGCCGTATGGCTTCTTGACTACCTTCTCCACCTGCATTGCCACTTTCAATGGCCTGTGTACCTGTACACCCAGATCCCTCTGCCTATCAATACTCTTAAGGGTTCTGCCATTTACTGGATATTTCCTATCTGTATTAGGCCTTCCAAAATGCATTACCTCACATTTGTCCAGATTAAACTCTATCTGCCATCTTTCCGCCCAAGTCTCCAACTGATCTATATCCTGCTGTATCCTTTGGTGGTCCTCATCGCTATCCACAAATCCACCAACCTTTGTGTCGTCGCAAATTTACTGGTCAATCCAGTTACATTTTCCTCCAAATCATTTATATATATTACAAACAGCAAAGGTCCCAGCACTGATCCCTGAGGAACACCACTTGTCACAGCCCTCCATTCGGAAACGCACCCTTCCACTGCTACCCTCTGTCTCCTTTGACCGAGTCAGTTTTGTATCCACCTTGCCAGCTCACCTCTGGTCCCGTGCGACTTCACCTTCTGCACCAGTCTGCCATGAGAGACCTTGTCAAAGGCCTTACTGAAGTCCATGTAGACAACATCAATCCTCTTCATCACTTCCTCGAAAAACTCGATCAAGTTTGTGAGACACGATCTCCCCTTCACAAAACCGTGTTACCTCTCACTAATACGTCCATTTATTTCCAAGTGGGAATAAATCCTGTCTCGAAGAATCCTCTCCAATAACCACTGATGTAAGGCTCACCGGCCTGTAATTACCTGGATTATTCTTGCTACCCTTCTTAAACAAAGGAACAACTTTGGCTGTTCTCCAATCCTCTGGGACCTCCCCTGTCGCCAGTGAGGATACAAAGATTTCTCTCAAGGCCTCAGCAATTTTCTCCCTTGCCTCTCTCAGTATTCTGGGGTATATCCCATCAGGCCATGGGGGCTTGTCTACCTTAACGTTTCTCAAGAACCCCAATACCTCCTCCTTTTTGATCTCAACATGACTCAAACTATCTACATACCCTTTCCCAGACTCATCATCCACCAAGTCTTTCTCCTTGGTGAATACTGACGCAAAATACTCATTTAATACCTCCCGCATTTCCTCTGGCTCCAGGCAAAGATTTCCTCCCTTGTCCTGTACAGTGCGGCGCTCCCTCAGTACTGACCCTCTGACAGTGCGGCACTCCCTCAGTACTGACCCTCTGACAGTGCGGCACTCCCCCAGTACTGACCCTCTGACAGTGCGGCACTCCCTCAGTACTGACCCTCTGACAGTGCGGCGCTCCCTCAGTACTGACCCTCTGACAGTGCGGCGCTCCCTCAGTACTGACCCTCTGACAGTGCGGCACTCCCTCAGTACTGACCCTCTGACAGTGCAACACTCCCTCAGTACTGACCCTCTGACAGTGCGGCACTCCCTCAGTACTGACCCTCTGACAGTGCAGCACTCCCTCAGTACTGACCCTCTGACAGTGCGGCACTCCCTCAGTACTGACCCTCTGACAATGCAACACTCCCTCAGTACCGACCCTCTGACAGTGCGGCACTCCCTCAGTACTGACCCTCTGACAATGCGGCACTCCCTCAGTACTGACCCTCTGACAGTGCAACACTCCCTCAGTACTGACCCTCTGACAGTGCGGTGCTCCCTCAGTACTGACCCTCTGACAGTGCAACACTCCCTCAGTACTGACCCTCTGACAGTGCGGCACTCCCTCAGTACTGACCCTCTGACAGTGCAGCACTCCCTCAGTACTGACCCTCTGACAGTGCGGCACTCCCTCAGTACTGACCCTCTGACAATGCAACACTCCCTCAGTACCGACCCTCTGACAGTGCGGCACTCCCTCAGTACTGACCCTCTGACAATGCGGCACTCCCTCAGTACTGACCTCTAACAGTGCAGCACTCCCTCAGTACTGACCCTCTGACAGTGCGGCACTCCCTCAGTACTGACCCTCTGACAGTGCGGCACTCCCTCAGTGCTGACCCTCTGACAATGCAGCGCTCCCTCAGTACTGACCTTCTGACAGTGCAACACTCCCTCAGTACCGACCCTCTGACAGTGTAACACTCCCTCAGTACTGACCCTCTGACAATGCAGCGCTCCCTCAGTACTGACCCTCTGACAGTGCAGCACTCCCTCAGTACTGACCCTCTGACAGTGCGGCACTCCCTCAGTACTGACCCTCTGACAGTGCAGCACTCCCTCAGTGCTGACCCTCTGACAATGCAGCGCTCCCTCAGTACTGACCCTCTGACAGTGCAGCACTCCCTCAGTACTGACCCTCTGACAGTGCGGCACTCCCTCAGTACTGACCCTCTGACAGTGCAGCACTCCCTCAGCACTGACCCTCTGACAGTGCAGCACTCCCTCAGTACTGACCCTCTGACAGTGCGGCACTCCCTCAGTACTGACCCTCTGACAGTGCAGCACTCCCTCAGCACTGACCCTCTGACAGTGCAGCACTCCCTCAGCACTGACCCTCTGATAGTGCAGCACTCCCTCAGCACTGACCCTCTGACAGTGCAGCACTCCCTCAGTACTGACCCTCTGACAGTGCAGCACTCCCTCAGTACTGACCCTCTGACAGTGCGGCACTCCGTCAGTACTTTCGTGACCACGCCTTTCTGTTGAGGACTCAGATGTGAGATTGTGTTCCGCCAGTTTATCAGTTTATTTTTGGAGCGTGAATACCATATGTTTATTTGTTTTGTCAATCCATTAATCCAGAGCGAATGTCACATGACCCGGTTACCAGCACCAATTCTCAAGTAGGAAGTGGAAGCTGGCTTGTTTCTGTGTGGAAGGAGCAGTTTGAGAGATGTTGACCGAGCCCTTGGATCAGTCGATGACCGATGATCAGGTAATGTATTCGATCTGCTCCTGCCAGCCAGCCCGGGTAACAGCAGCTGAGTTCAGCTATCTCTCTGGACTGGGGCAGAGGTCAGTCTTTAAGATGCAAAGTACAATATGATGCTGCCTGGAACTCTCAGTGCTGCACACTCTATTTCCATTCAGCATCAGGCGCTGCTCACTCAGCCTGTTCCGTGTCTCACATTAGCCTCTCAAACACTTCTGCCCACTCGCTGCAGTTTCCACCCTGCTCACTGGCCTGCTGACAACTACTTGAACCTCAGTCACGCTGTGTCCCTCTCCCTGCCTCAGTCACCCTCTCTTTCTCTCAGCCTCTCTCACCCTGCCCTTTGCCTCTCTCACGTTGTCTCTCTCTCTCTGTCTCTCTCTCTCTTTGCTTCTCACCCTCTGTCTCTCTCTCTCTCTGCCTCAGTCACCCTCACTCTCTCTATCTTCCTCTCTCACCCTCTGCCTCTCTCTTTCTCTCGGCCTCTTTCATCCTCTGTCTACCTCTCTCCCTTCTGCCTCTCTCTGCCTCTCGCACTTTTTCTCTGTCTCTCTCTCTCACCTTGTGTTTCTTTCTCTCTCTGTTCCTCTCTGACCCTCTGACTCTCTCTCTCTTATGATTTCAACTTTTCTATAAGTCTAGCTCTTTCTCATGTCAGTCTTTTAATCTCCCTCTGCCATTCTCTAACTCTCTGTTACTGTCCTATCTCTGTCTCTCTGTCTCCCTCTGTCTTTCTGCATCTCTATTTTTTCTGTCTCTGCCTCCATGAATGTTTTTTCTCTCTCTTTCTCCTTTCTCTCTGTTTCTCTGTCCTTGCCTTACTGTTTCTCACTCTGTCCCATTTCCTCATTCAATTTCTCATTCAGTAACTCACTGAGTTTCTGTCTCTGTGTAACTCTTTTTCTCTCTCTCTCTGTCAAATGTCCTGTCTGTATCTCCTTGTCCCTGTAAAATTTATCTCTTGATCGCCCTTTTTTTCCTCAATTGTCGCTCTCTGTTTGTCCTCACTCTGTCTTAATATCTCTCTCTGCCTCACCATTCCTGTCTTTCTCTCTCTCTATTTGCACTATCTCGCTCTCTGTCAGGATTACAGCTATGTGCTGTACCCGTCTGTCCAAACACTGCCTGTTGCCACTCGGTGTCTCTTCCTCTTGCTGTTTCTCTCCATTTCTGTCTTTCCCTGCCTCTCCTCTCTCTCTCTCTCTCACACTCACTCCATTCTCCTCCATCACACGACATTGACAAGGTCATGGTCTCCGATAAGGGAAATATTTCTGTTTGCTGGGTATAGATTAGGGTTTGATGTGATGGAGGGTGAGTGAACAAGGGAACTGATTGCAGGAACATTCCAGACATGGCGGGCGGAGGGGGGCACAAGCAGCTCGAGGGAGTGAGCAGCTGTACACAAAAGCCTGGACTGAGAGCGGAGAAAAGTGATAGCGTGACTGACATTAAACCGGAGACACTCACAGGACCAGTGACATTCAGGCAGAGGTGGGGACTGTTCTCCTTGGAGAAAAGAAGGCTGAGAGGAGATTTGACAGAGATGTTCAAAATCACGAGGGGGCTGGACAGAGTAGACGGGGAGAAACTGTTCCCGCTTGTAAAAAGACCGAGAAAGAGAGGGCACAGATATAAAGGGCACAGTCTGACTGGTTCTTCACGCCAACGCTCCCGCTGCAGCGAGGCCAGAGAATTCGGCAACTCAGCCAAATCTCGGTTTACTGCAGCGGGATGGGAAAATCCAGCCGGCATGAACAGCCACAAGAGTCCGGCTAAAGTGTTTAGCAAAAGAAGCAAATGTGTTGTGAAGAAAGTCTTTTTCACACAGCGAGTGGTTGTGGTCTGGAATGTTCTGCCTGGGAGTGTGGTGGAGGCAGATTCAATCGAGGCTTTCAAGGGGGCATTAGGTGATTATGTGAACAGAAACAGTGTGCAGGGGTTACAGGGGAATGGCACTAAGTCATGATGCTGATTTGGAGAGCCGGTGCGGACACAATGGGCCGAATGGCCTCCCCCTATGATTCTATGATTTTGAGTCTAAATCAGGCTGATCTGTCAGAGTCTGATTGTGAACCTCCTGGCTGGGATTCTCCCAAAAACATTCTCAATTCCCAATGTGTGGGAAAATGGGAGTAAATAACACCAGTTTGTTTAGCGTGATTTCCAGAATGAATCTCTGACATTTTGTGTGAGCAGGAACGTGGCGGCTGGGAGAATCGCCTCCCAGATTTTCAAAGGCCTGCACATTGAAGTCCCATTTCATCATCACATCCCCAGGTTACAAATATAGAAAACACCCCAGACAGACCCACTGGGAAATTAATACTCATATCGTGACACTAAAATCTATCCATTGCCTTATTCATTCCTATACCTGCACCATCCGCAAACCCAACAATGATCCCTTATCTCAGTAATCTCCTCCAGCCCTGAGAACCCTCCATATCTCTGTAACCTCCTCCAGCCCCTCCAACCCTCCCTATCGCTGTAACCTCCTCCAGCCCCTACAACCCTCCCTATCTCTGTAACCTCCTCCAGCCCCTACAACCCTCCCTATCGCTGTAACCCCCTCCAGCCACCTACAATCTTCCCTATATTTGTAACTCCTCCAGCCCCTACAACCTCCCTATCTCTGTAACCTCCTCCAGCCCCTACAACCCTCCCGGTCACTGTAACCTCCTCCAGCCCCTACAACCCTCCCTACCTCTGTAACCTCCTCCAGTCGCTACAACCTTCGCTTTCTCTGTAAATTCCTCCAATCCCTCGACCCCCCCCCCTATCTCTATAACCTGCTCCAACTCCTACAGGCCTCCCTATTTCTGTTACCACCTCAAGCCACTACAAACCACACTTTCTCCGAAAGTTCCTTCAGCTCCTACAACTCTTTCAATCTCTGTAACCTTCTCCAGCCTCACAACTCTTCACATCTCTCTAATCTCCTCCAGCCCCTACAACATTTCCTTTCTGTGTAAATTCCTCCAGCCCCTACAATCCTCTCTATCTCTGTAACTTTCTCTTGCCCCTGCAATCCTAGCTATCTCTGTAATCTCCTTCAGCCTCTACAACCCTCCCTCTCTCTGTAACAACCCCCAGTCCCTACAACACTCCCTATCTCTGTAAAGTCCAGCACCTTCAACCTACCTTATCTGTAACCTCCTCCAGTCCGTACAACCCTCCTGATCTCTGTAACCTCCTCCAGCCTCTACATCCCTCCCTATCTCAGTAACCTTCTCCAGTTGCTAAATACCTTCTTATCTCTGTATCCAACTCCAGCCCTTACATCCTTCCCTATCTCTGTAAATTCCTCCAGCCATTACACCACTCTCCCTCTCTCTGTAACCTCCTCCAGCCCCTACACCACACTCCCTATCTCTGTAACTCGCTCCAATTCCTACTACAATCCCTTTCTCTGTAACCTCCTCCAGCCTCACAACCCTTCCCATCTCTGTAACCACCTCCAACCCCTAGAACTGTCCGTATCTCTGTAACCTCCTGCGACTGTTAAAAATCACCAAATAAAAGCAATTCTGTGGATGCTGGAATATGAAACAAAAACAGAAAATGCTTGAAAATCTCAGTGGGTCTCACAGCATCTGTGGAGAGAGAAAAGAGCCAACATTTCGATTCTGGAGCGAAGAGCAAAGAAAAGGTCATAGAAGGTTCAACACCTTCCCCTTTACCTCCTCCCGGCTCACCATCCCAGGTCATAGAGTCATAGAGGTTTACAGCATGGAAACAGGCCCTTCAGCCCAACTTCTCCATGCTGCCCTTTTGTTTTAAACTCCTAAAATAATCCCAATTGCCTGCATTTGGCCCATATCCCTCTATACCCATCTAATCCATATAACTATCTAAATGCTTTTTAAAAGATAAAATTGTACCCGCCTCTACTACTACCTCTGGAAGCTTGTTCCAGACACTCACCACCCGCTGTGTGAAACAATTACCCCTCTGGACACTTTTGTATCTCTCCCCTCTTGCCTTAAACCTATGCCCTCTAGTTTTAGACTCCCCTACCTTTGGGAAAGGATATTGACTATCTACCTTATCTATGCCCCTCATTATTTTATAGACCTCTATAAGGGGTCACCCCTCAGCCTCCTACGCTCCAGAGAAAAAAGTCCCAGTCTATCCAGCCTCTCCTTATAACTCAAACCATCAACTCCCGGTAGCATCATAGAACATAGAACAGTACAGCACAGAACAGGCCCTTCGGCCCACGATGTTGTGCCGAGAGCTTTGTCTGAAACCAAGATCAAGCTATCCCACTCCCTATCATCCTGGTGTGCTCCATGTGCCTATCCAATACCCGCTTAAATGTTCCTAAAGTGTCTGACTCCACTATCACTGCAGGCAGTCCATTCCCCACCCCAGCCATTCTCTGCGTAAAGAACCTACCTCTGATATCCTTCCTGTATCTCCCACCACGAACCCTATAGTTATGCCCCCTTGTAATAGCTCCATCCACCCGAGGAAATAGTCTTTGAACATTCACTCTATCTATCCCCTTCATCATTTTATAAACCTCTATTAAGTCTCCCCTCAGCCTCCTCCACTCCAGAGAGAACAGCCCTAGCTCCCTCAACCTTTCCTCATAAGACCTACCCTCCAAACCAGGCAGCATCCTGGTAAATCTCCTCTGCACTCTTTCCAGCGCTTCCACATCCTTCTTATAGTGAGGTGACCAGAACTGCACACAATATTCCAAATGTGGTCTCACCAAGGTCCTGTACAGTTGCAGCATAACCCCACGGCTCTTAAACTCCAACCCCCTGTTAATAAAAGCTAACACACTATAGGCCTTCTTCACAGCTCTATCCACTTGAGTGGCAACCATTAGAGATCTGTGGATATGAACCCCAAGATCTCTCTGTTCCTCCACAGTCTTCAGAACCCTACCTTTGACCCTGTAATCCACATTTAAATTAGTCCTACCAAAATGAATCACCTCACATTTATCAGGGTTAAACTCCATTTGCCATTTTTCAGCCCAGCTTTGCATCCTATCTATGTCCCTTTGCAGCCTACAACAGCCTTCCACCTCATCCACTACTCCACCAATCTTGGTGTCATCAGCAAATTTACTGATCCACCCTCCAGCCCCCTCCTCTAAGTCATTAATAAAAATCACAAAGAGCAGAGGACCAAGCACTGATCCCTGCGGCACTCCGCTAGCAACCTGCCTCCAATCCGAAAATTTTCCATCGACCACCACCCTCTGTCTTCGATCAGATAGCCAGTTACCTATCCAATCGGCCAACTTTCCCTCTATCCCACATCTCCTCACTTTCATCATAAGCTGACCATGGGGGACCTTATCAAACGCCTTACTAAAATCCATGTATATGACATCAACTGCCCTACCTTCATCAACACACTTAGTTACCTCCTCAAAAAATTCTATCAAATTTGTGAGGCACGACTTGCCCTTCACGAATCCGTGCTGACTATCCCGGATTAATCCGCATCTTTCTAAATGGTCGTAAATCCCATCTCTAAGGACCTTTTCCATCAATTTACCAACCACCGAAGTAAGACTAACCGGTCTATAATTACCAGGGTCATTTCTATTCCCTTTCTTAAACAGAGGAACAACATTCGCCATTCTCCAGTCCTCTGGTACCATCCCCGTGGACAGAGAGGACCCAAAGATCAAAGCCAAAGGCTCTGCAATCTCATCCCTTGCCTCCCAAAGAATCCTAGGATACATTTCATCAGGCCCAGGGGACTTATCGACCTTCAGTTTATTCAAAACTGCCAGGACATTCTCTCTCCGAACATCTATTTTCTCCAGCCTATTAGCCTGTAACACCTTCTCTTCCTCAAAAACATGGCCCCTCTCCTTGGTGAACACTGAAGAAAAGTATTCATTCATCACCTCGCCTATCTCTACTGACTCCATACACAAGTTCCCACTACTGTCCTTGACCGGCCCTAACCTCACCCTGGTCATTCTTTTATTCCTCACATAAGAGTAAAAAGCCTTGGGGTTTTCCTTGATCCAACCCGCCAAGGACTTTTCGTGTCCCCTCCTAGCTCTCCTAAGCCCCTTTTTCAGCTCATTCCTTGCTAACTTGTAACCCTCAATCGAGCCATCTGAACCTTGTTTCCTCATCCCTACATAAGCTTCCCTCTTCCTTTTCACAAGACATTCCACCTCTTTCGTGAACCATGGTTCCCTCACTCGGCCATTTCCTCCCTGCCTGACAGGGACATACCTATCAAGGACATCCAGTATTTGTTCCTTGAAAAAGTTCCACTTTTCATTAGTTCCTTTCCCTGACAGTTTCTGTTCCCAACTTATGCCCCCTAATTCTTGCTTAATCGCATTATAATTACCTCTCCCCCAATTGTAAACCTTGCCCTGCCGTACGGCCCTATCCCTCTCCATTGCAATAACAAAAGACACCGAATTGTGGTCACTATCTCCAAAGTGCTCTCCCACAACCAAATCTAACACTTGGCCCGGTTCATTTCCCAGTACCAAATCCAATGTGGCCTCACCTCTTGTCGGCCTATCCACATATTGTGTCAGGAAACCCTCATCCTAGTAAATCTTTTCTGCACTCTTTCTAGTTTAATAATATCCTTTCTATAATAGGGTGACCAGAACTGCACATAGTATTCCAAGTGTGGCCTTACCAATGTCTTGTACAACTTCAACAAGATGTCCCAACTCCTGTATTCAATGTTCTGACCAATGAAACCGAGCATGCCGAATGCCTTCTTCACCACTCTGTCCACCTGTGACTCCACTTTCAAGGAGCTATGAACATGTACCCCTAGATCTCTTTGTTCTGTAACTCTCCCCAACGCCCTACCATTAACTGAGTAAGTCTTGTCCTGGTTCAATCTACCAAAATGCATCACCTTGCAATTGTCTAAATTAAACTCCATCTGCCATTCATCAGCCCACTGGCCCAATTGATCAAGATCCCATTGGTGGCATAGTGGACAGTGAAGAAAGTTATCTCAGAGATAACTTTCTTCACTATCCACTATGCCACCAATCTTGGTCCATCCTAAACACCCTTTTCAGGTGAAGCAGCGCTTCACATGCACCTCCTTCATTCTGGTCTATTGCATTCGCTGCTCCCAATGTGATCTACTCTACATCGGAGAGACCAAACGCAGACTGGTATAATTATCATTATAATATAACATATTTTGAGACCAAACACCTTCGGTCCGTCTGAAACCAGGATCCAGACCTTCCTGTCATTTTCTCCTGCCCACATGTCTGTCCTTGGCCTTTTGCAATGTTCTAGTGAACCCCAATGCAAACTGATGGAACAGCACCTCATTTTCCAATTGGGAACTTTACAGTCTACTGGACGAAACATTGAGTTCAGCAACTTCAGAACATGAACTCTCCCCACCATTGTCACAATATTTCCATTTTATTTCATTTCTTCTTTTCATCTCATTCATCCATTTTTATCACTCTTCATTCTCACTTCCATTTTTCCACTTCTTCATTCTGGCTCTCCGTTGTGCACCCCCCCCCCCCCCCCCCGACTTCAGGGCAATTATCACATTCCTCAGACAGTCCCTTTACGATCAGTACCTCTGTTCTGCCATCCACACATTCTGACCACTTAATGGACATTTCTATTACCTTTCTCAGTCTTCTTTATCATCATCATTTTCATTCCGTTTGTCCAATTACAGCCCCCTCCCCACCTTCATAGTGTAAATCTCTTCTGATTTTATTTGCTCTTAGCTCTGATGAAGGATCAAGCAGATTTGAAATGTTGCCCCTATTCTTTTTGATTTGATTTGATTTATTATTGTCACACGTATTAGCATACAGTGAAAAGTATTCTTTATTGCGCGCTCTACAGATAAAACATACCGTTCATAGAGAAAGAAATGAGAGAGTGCAGAATGTAGTGTTACAGGCAAAGCTGGGGTGTAGAGAAAGATCAACTTAATGCAAGGTAAGTCCATTCAAAAGTCTGACAGCAACAGGGAAGAAGCTGTTCTTGAGTCGGTTGCTAAGTGACCACAGACTTTGGTATCTTTTTCCGGACGGGAGAAGGTGGAAGAGAGAATGTTTGGGGTGGGCCTTAATTATGCCGGCTGCTTTGCCGAGGGAGCGGGAATGTAGACAGAGTCAATGGATGGGAGGCTGGTTTGCGTGATGGATTGGGCTACATTCATTCTCCACAGATGCTGTCAGACCGCTGAGAATTTCCTGTTTCCGTTGTGTAAAAATGACCAAATCCTCATTATTAAGTAAAGTTCAGGCGAAATGGCAGATATAATAGGTTTTATACAGAAACTTTATCACAGGAGAGTTTATACAGGAACTGTATCACGGGGGTTTATACAGGAACTGTATCACAGGGGGTTTATACAGGAACTGTATCACAGGGGATTTATACAAGAACTGTGTCACAGGGGGTTTATACAGAAACTGTATCACAGGGGGTTTATACAGGAACTGTATCACAGGGGGGTTTATACAGGAACTGTATCACAGGGGGTTTATACAGGAACTGTAACACAGAGGGTTTATACAGGAACTGTATCACAGGGGTTATTACAGGAACTGTATCGCAGGGGGGTTTATACAGGTACTGTATCACTGGGGGATTTATACAGGAACTATATTCCAGGGGATTTATACAAGAACTGTATCTCAGTGGGGATTATACAAGAACTGTATCACGGGGGTTTATACAGGAACTGTATCACAGGAGGGTTTATACAGGAACTGTATCACCGGGGGATTTATACAGGAACTGTAACACAGGGGGTTTATACAGGAACTGTAACACAGGGGGTTTATACAGGAACTGTATCACAGGGGGTTTCTACAGGAACTGTAACACAGGAGGGTTTATACAGGAACCGTATCACCGGGGGGTTTATACAGGAACTGTATCACAGTGGGATTATACAGGAACTGTAACACAGTGGGGTTTATACAAGAACTGTATCACAGGAGGGTTTATACAGGAACTGTATCACGGGGGTTTATACAGGAACTGTATCGCAAGGGGGTTTATACAGGTACTGTATCACTGGGGGATTTATACAGGAACTGTAACACGGGGGTTTTATACAGGAACTGTATCACAAGGGGTTTATACAGGAACTGCATCACAGTGGGATTATACAGGAACTGTATCACAGGAGGGTTTATACAGGAACTGTATCACGGGGGTTTATACAGGAACTGTATCACGGGGGTTTATACAGGAACTGTATCACGGGGGTTTATACAGGAACTGTATCACGGGGGTTTATACAGGAACTGTATCACGGGGGTTTATACAGGAACTGTATCGCAGGGGGGTTTATACAGGTACTGTATCACGGGGGGGTTTATACAGGAACTGCATCACAGTGGGATTATACAGGAACTGTAACTCGGGGGTTTATACAGGAACTGTATCACAGGGGGTTTATACAGGAACTGTATCACAGTGGGATTACACAGGAACTGTATCACAGTGGGATTATACAGGAACTGTATCACAGGAGGGTTTATGCAGGAACTGTATCACAGGGGAGTATATACAGGAACATCGATAGTCACAGGTGAGGTGTCTGAAGATTGGAGGGTGGCAAATGTTGTGCCGTTGTTTAAAAAGCGCTGCAGGGAAAAACATGGGAACTACAGGCCAGCGAGCCTCACATCTGTGGTGGGTAAGTTGTTGGAAGGTATTTTGAGAGACAGGATCTTAGAGGCATTTAGAGGCACAAGGACAGATTAGGGACAGTCAGCATGGCTTTGTGAGTGGAAAATCATGTCTCACAAATTTGATTGAGTTTTTTGAAGGGGAACCAAGAAGGTAGATGAGGGCAATGCAGTTGATGTTGTCTACATGGACTTTAGCAAGGCCTTTGACAAGGTACCACATGGTAGGTTCTTGCATAAGATTAAATCTCACGGGATCCAGGGCGAGGTAGCTAAACAGATACAAAATTGGCTTGATGACAGAAGCCAGAGGGTGGTTGCAAAGGGATGCTTTTCAAACTGGAGGCCTGTGACCAACGGTATGCCTCAGGGATCGGTACTAAGTCCACTGTTATTTGTCATTTGAGAATATAGGAGGCATGGTCAGTAAGTTTGCAGATGACACCAAGATTGGTGGCATAGTGGTCAGAAAGGAAGATTATCGAGGATTGCAACGAGATGTTGATCAGTTGGGCCAGTGGGCTGATGAATGGCAGATGGAGTTTAATTTACAAAGATGCAAGGTGATGCATTCTGGTAGATTGAACCAGGACAAGACTTACTCAGTTAATGCTAGAGTGTTGGGAAGAGTTACAGAGCAAAGAGATCTAGGGATAGGTTCATAACTCCTTGAAATTGGAGTCACAGGTGGTCAGAGTGGTGAAGGAGGCATTTGGCATGCTTGGTTTCATTGGTCAGAACATTGAATACAGGATTTGGGACATCTTGTTGAAGTTGTACAAGACATTGGTAAGGCCACAATTGGAATACTGTGTGCAGTCCTGGTCACCCTATTATACAAAGGATATTATTAAACTAGAAAGAGTGCAGAAAAGATTTACTAGGATGCTACCAGGCTTTGATGGTTTGAGTTACAAGGAGGGTCTGGATAGACTGGGACTTTTTTCTCTGGAGTGTAGGAGGCTGAGGGGTGATCTTATAGAGGTTTATAAAATAATGAGGGGCATAGATAAGGTGGATAGTCAATATCTTTTCCAAAAGGTAGAGGAGTCTAAAACTAGAGGACATAGGTTTAAGGTGAGAGGGGAGAGATACAAAAGTGTCCAGAAGAGCAATGTTTTCACACAAAGAGTGTCTGCAACAAGTTGCCAGAGGTAGTAGTAGAGGCGGGTACAATTTTGTCTTTTAAAAAGCGTTTAGACAGTTACATGGGTAAGATGGGTATAGAGGGATATGGGCCAAATGTGGACAATTGGGACTAGCTGAGGGGTTTAAAAAAAAGGCTGGCATGGACAAGTTGGGCCGAAGGACCTGTTTCCATGCTGTAAACCTCTATCCCTTTATAAACCTCGATAACTGCATCATTGGGTTTATACAAAAACTATCCCACGGGGTTTATGCAGAAATTGTTTCACACGGGGATTTATACAGTAACTATATCAGAGGGGGATTTATACAGGAACTGTATCACAGGGTGATTTATACAGTAACTATATCACAGGGGGATTTATACAGTAACTATATCACAGGGGGTTTATACAGGAACTGTATCACAGGGGGATTTATACAGTAACTATATCACAGGGGGATTTATACTGTAACTATATCACAGGGGGTTTATACAGGAACTGTATCACAGGGGGATTTATACAGTAACTATATCACAGGGGGTTTATACAGGAACTGTATCACAGGGGGATTTATACAGTAACTATATCACAGGGGGATTTATACTGTAACTAAATCACAGGGGGATTTATACAGTAACTATATCACAGGGGGATTTATACAGTAACTATATCACAGGGGGATTTATACAGTAACTATATCACAGGGGGATTTATACAGTAACTATATCACAGGGGGGTTTATACAGGAACTGTATCACAGGGGGATTTATACAGTAACTATATCACAGGGGGGTTTATACAGGAACTGTATCACAGGGGGATTTATACAGTAACTATATCACAGGGGGATTTATACAGTAACTATATCACAGGGGGATTTATACAGTAACTATATCACAGGGGGATTTATACAGTAACTATATCACAGGGGGGTTTATACAGGAACTGTATCACAGGGGGATTTATACAGTGACTATATCACAGGGGGATTTATACTGTAACTATATCACGGGGTTTATACAGGAACTGTATCACAGGGGGATTTATACAGTAACTATATCACAGGGGGTTTATACAGGAACTGTATCACAGGGGGATTTATACAGTAACTATATCACAGGGGGATTTATACAGTAACTATATCACAGGGGGTTTATACAGGAACTGTATCACAGGGGGATTTATACAGTAACTATATCACAGGGGGGTTTATACAGGAACTGTATCACATGGGAGTTTATACAGGAACTGTATCACAGGGGGATTTATACAGGAACTGTATCACAGGGGGATTTATACAGTAACTATATCACAGGGGGGTTTATACAGGAACTGTATCACGGGGTTTATACAGGAACTGTATCACAGGGGGATTTATACAGGAACTGTATCACAGGGGGATTTATACAGGAACTGTATCACAGGGGGATTTATACAGTAACTATATCACACGGGGATTTATACAGGAACTATATCACAGGGGGGTTTATACAGGAACTGTATCACAGGGGGATTGAGACAGTAACTATATCACAGGGGGGTTTATACAGGAACTGTATCACAGGGGGATTTATACAGTAACTATATCACAGGGGGATTTATACAGTAACTATATCACGGGGATTTATACAGGAACTGTATCACAGGGGGTTTATACAGGAACTGTATCACAGGGGGTTTATACAGGAACTGTATCACAGGGGGATTTATACAGTAACTGTATCACAGGGGGATTTATACAGGAACTGTATCACAGGGGGATTTATACAGTAACTATATCACAGGGGGTTTATACAGGAACTGTATCACAGGGGGATTTATACAGTAACTATATCACAGGGGGATTTATACAGGAACTGTATCACAGGGGGTTTATACAGGAACTGTATCACAGGGGGTTTATACAGGAACTGTATCACAGGGGGATTTATACAGTAACTATATCACAGGGGGATTTATACAGGAACTGTATCACAGGGGGTTTATACAGGAACTGTATCACAGGGGGATTTATACAGTAACTATATCACAGGGGGTTTATACAGGAACTGTATCACAGGGGGATTTATACAGTAACTATATCACGGGGATTTATACAGGAACTGTATCACAGGGGGATTTATACAGTAACTATATCACAGGGGGTTTATACAGGAACTGTATCACAGGGGGTTTATACAGGAACTGTATCACAGGGGGTTTATACAGTAACTATATCACAGGGGATTTATACAGTAACTATATCACAGGGGGATTTATACAGGAACTGTATCACAGGGGGATTTATACAGGAACTGTATCACAGGGGGGTTTATACAGGAACTGTATCACAGGGGGATTTATACAGTAACTATATCACAGGGGGGTTTATACAGTAACTATATCACAGGGGGATTTATACAGTAACTATATCACAGGGGGATTTATACAGTAACTATATCACAGGGGGGTTTATACAGGAACTGTATCACAGGGGGATTTATACAGTAACTATATCACAGGGGGATTTATACAGGAACTGTATCACAGGGGGATTTATACAGTAACTATATCACAGGGGGATTTATACAGGAACTGTATCACAGGGGGATTTATACAGTAACTATATCACAGGGGGATTTATACAGGAACTGTATCACAGGGGGATTTATACAGTAACTATATCACAGGGGGTTTATACAGTAACTATATCACAGGGGGATTTATACAGTAACTATATCACAGGGGGTTTATACAGGAACTATATCACAGGGGGATTTATACAGTAACTATATCACAGGGGGATTTATACAGTAACTATATCACAGGGGGATTTATACAGTAACTATATCACAGGGGGTTTATACAGGAACTGTATCACAGGGGGATTTATACAGTAACTATATCACAGGGGGTTTATACAGGAACTATATCACAGGGGGATTTATACAGTAACTATATCACAGGGGGATTTATACAGGAACTGTATCACAGGGGGATTTATACAGTAACTATATCACAGGGGGTTTATACAGGAACTGTATCACAGGGGGATTTATACAGTAACTATATCACGGGGATTTATACAGGAACTGTATCACAGGGGGATTTATACAGTAACTATATCACAGGGGGTTTATACAGGAACTGTATCACAGGGGGTTTATACAGGAACTGTATCACAGGGGGTTTATACAGTAACTATATCACAGGGGATTTATACAGTAACTATATCACAGGGGGATTTATACAGGAACTGTATCACAGGGGGATTTATACAGGAACTGTATCACAGGGGGGTTTATACAGGAACTGTATCACAGGGGGATTTATACAGTAACTATATCACAGGGGGGTTTATACAGTAACTATATCACAGGGGGATTTATACAGTAACTATATCACAGGGGGATTTATACAGTAACTATATCACAGGGGGGTTTATACAGGAACTGTATCACAGGGGGATTTATACAGTAACTATATCACAGGGGGATTTATACAGGAACTGTATCACAGGGGGATTTATACAGTAACTATATCACAGGGGGATTTATACAGGAACTGTATCACAGGGGGATTTATACAGTAACTATATCACAGGGGGATTTATACAGGAACTGTATCACAGGGGGATTTATACAGTAACTATATCACAGGGGGTTTATACAGTAACTATATCACAGGGGGATTTATACAGTAACTATATCACAGGGGGTTTATACAGGAACTATATCACAGGGGGATTTATACAGTAACTATATCACAGGGGGATTTATACAGTAACTATATCACAGGGGGATTTATACAGTAACTATATCACAGGGGGTTTATACAGGAACTGTATCACAGGGGGATTTATACAGGAACTGTATCACAGGGGGATTTATACAGTAACTATATCACAGGGGGATTTATACAGGAACTGTATCACAGGGGGGTTTATACAGGAACTATATCACAGGGGGATTTATACAGTAACTATATCACAGGGGGATTTATACAGTAACTGTATCACAGGGGGGTTTATACAGGAACTATATCACAGGGGGATTTATACAGTAACTATATCACAGGGGGATTTATACAGTAACTATATCACAGGGGGATTTATACAGGAACTATATCACAGGGGGGTTTATACAGTAACTGTATCACAGGGGGGTTTATACAGTAACTATATCACAGGGGATTTATACAGTAACTATATCACAGGGGGATTTATACAGTAACTATATCACAGGGGGATTTATACAGTAACTATATCACAGGGGGTTTATACAGTAACTATATCACAGGGGGATTTATACAGGAACTATATCACAGGGGATTTATACAGTAACTATATCACAGGGGGGTTTATACAGTAACTATATCACAGGGGGGTTTATACAGTAACTGTATCACAGGGGGATTTATACAGTAACTATATCACAGGGGGTTTATACAGTAACTATATCACAGGGGGATTTATACAGGAACTATATCACAGGGGATTTATACAGTAACTATATCATAGGGGGGTTTATACAGTAACTATATCACAGGGGGGTTTATACAGTAACTATATCACAGGGGATTTATACAGTAACTATATCACAGGGGATTTATACAGTAACTATATCACAGGGGGGTTTATACAGTAACTATATCACAGGGGGGTTTATACAGTAACTATATCACAGGGGGATTTATACAGTAACTATATCACAGGGGGGTTTATACAGTAACTATATCACAGGGGATTTATACAGTAACTATATCACAGGGGATTTATACAGTAACTATATCACAGGGGGGTTTATACAGTAACTATATCACAGGGGATTTATACAGTAACTATATCACAGGGGATTTATACAGTAACTATATCACAGGGGGATTTATACAGTAACTATATCACAGGGGGGTTTATACAGTAACTATATCACAGGGGGATTTATACAGTAACTATATCACAGGGGATTTATACAGTAACTGTATCACAGGGGGGTTTATACAGGAACTATATCACAGGGGGATTTATACAGTAACTATATCACAGGGGGGTTTATACAGTAACTATATCACAGGGGGGTTTATACAGTAACTATATCACAGGGGGGTTTATACAGTAACTATATCACGGGGGTTTATACAGGAACTGTATCACAGGGGGATTGATACAGTAACTATATCACAGGGGGATTTATACAGTAACTATATCACGGGGGTTTATACAGGAACTGTATCACAGGGGGATTTATACAGTAACTATATCACAGGGGGATTTATACAGTAACTATATCACGGGGGTTTATACAGGAACTGTATCACAGGGGGATTTATACAGTAACTATATCACAGGGGGATTTATACAGTAACTATATCACAGGGGGATTTATACAGTAACTATATCACGGGGGTTTATACAGGAACTGTATCACAGGGGGATTTATACAGTAACTATATCACAGGGGGATTTATACAGTAACTATATCACGGGGGTTTATACAGGAACTGTATCACAGGGGGATTTATACAGGAACTGTATCACAGGGGGATTTATACAGTAACTATATCACAGGGGGATTTATACAGTAACTATATCACGGGGGATTTATACAGTAACTATATCACAGGGGGGTTTATACAGGAACTGTATCACAGGGGGATTTATACAGTAACTATATCACAGGGGGGTTTATACAGTAACTGTATCACAGGGGGATTTATACAGTAACTATATCACAGGGGGATTTATACAGTAACTATATCACAGGGGGGTTTATACAGTAACTATATCACGGGGATTTATACAGTAACTATATCACAGGGGGGTTTATACAGTAACTGTATCACGGGGATTTATACAGTAACTATATCACAGGGGGAGTTATACAGTAACTATATCACAGGGGGATTTATACAGGAACTGTATCACAGGGGGTTTATACAGTAACTATATCACAGGGGGGTTTATACAGTAACTATATCACAGGGGGGTTTATACAGTAACTATATCACAGGGGGATTTATACAGTAACTATATCACAGGGGGGTTTATACAGTAACTATATCACAGGGGGGTTTATACAGTAACTATATCACAGGGGGATTTATACAGTAACTATATCACAGGGGGATTTATACAGTAACTATATCACAGGGGGGTTTATACAGTAACTATATCACAGGGGGGTTTATACAGGAACTGTATCACAGGGGGATTTATACAGTAACTATATCACAGGGGGGTTTATACAGTAACTATATCACAGGGGGGTTTATACAGTAACTATATCACAGGGGGGTTTATACAGTAACTATATCACAGGGGGGTTTATACAGTAACTATATCACAGGGGGGTTTATACAGTAACTATATCACAGGGGGGTTTATACAGTAACTATATCACAGGGGGATTTATACAGTAACTATATCACAGGGGGGTTTATACAGTAACTATATCACAGGGGGATTTATACAGTAACTATATCACAGGGGGGTTTATACAGTAACTATATCACAGGGGGGTTTATACAGTAACTATATCACAGGGGGGTTTATACAGTAACTATATCACAGGGGGATTTATACAGTAACTATATCACAGGGGGGTTTATACAGTAACTATATCACAGGGGGGTTTATACAGTAACTATATCACAGGGGGTTTATACAGTAACTATATCACAGGGGGGTTTATACAGTAACTATATCACAGGGGGATTTATACAGTAACTATATCACAGGGGGATTTATACAGGAACTGTATCACAGGGGGTTTATACAGTAACTATATCACAGGGGGGTTTATACAGTAACTATATCACAGGGGGGTTTATACAGTAACTATATCACAGGGGGATTTATACAGTAACTATATCACAGGGGGATTTATACAGGAACTGTATCACAGGGGGTTTATACAGTAACTATATCACAGGGGGATTTATACAGGAACTGTATCACAGGGGGATTTATACAGGAACTGTATCACAGGGGGGTTTATACAGTAACTATATCACAGGGGGGTTTATACAGTAACTATATCACAGGGGGGTTTATACAGTAACTATATCACAGGGGGGTTTATACAGTAACTATATCACAGGGGGATTTATACAGTAACTATATCACAGGGGGGTTTATACAGTAACTATATCACAGGGGGTTTATACAGTAACTATATCACAGGGGGTTTATACAGTAACTATATCACAGGGGGTTTATACAGTAACTATATCACGGGGATTTATACAGTAACTATATCACAGGGGGGTTTATACAGGAACTGTATCACAGGGGGTTTATACAGTAACTATATCACAGGGGGATTTATACAGTAACTATATCACAGTGGGTTTATACAGTAACTATATCACAGGGGGATTTATACAGTAACTATATCACAGGGGGGTTTATACAGGAACTGTATCACAGGGGGTTTATACAGTAACTATATCACAGGGGGATTTATACAGTAACTATATCACAGGGGGGTTTATACAGGAACTGTATCACAGGGGGTTTATACAGTAACTATATCACAGGGGGATTTATACAGTAACTATATCACAGGGGGGTTTATACAGGAACTGTATCACAGGGGGTTTATACAGTAACTATATCACAGGGGGATTTATACAGTAACTATATCACAGGGGGTTTATACAGTAACTATATCACAGGGGGTTTATACAGGAACTGTATCACAGGGGGATTTATACAGGAACTGTATCACAGGGGGATTTATACAGTAACTATATCACAGGGGGGTTTATACAGGAACTGTATCACAGGGGGATTTATACAGGAACTGTATCACAGGGGGATTTATACAGGAACTGTATCACAGGGGGATTTATACAGGAACTATATCACAGGGGGTTTATACAGTAACTATATCACAGGGGGATTTATACAGGAACTGTATCACAGGGGGATTTATACAGGAACTGTATCACAGGGGGATTTATACAGGAACTGTATCACAGGGGGATTTATACAGGAACTATATCACAGGGGGATTTATACAGGAACTGTATCACAGGGGGGTTTATACAGGAACTGTATCACAGGGGGATTTATACAGGAACTATATCACAGGGGGATTTATACAGGAACTGTATCACAGGGGGATTTATACAGGAACTGTATCACAGGGGGATTTATACAGTAACTGTATCACAGGGGGATTTATACAGTAACTGTATCACAGGGGGATTTATACAGTAACTGTATCACAGGGGGATTTATACAGTAACTATATCACAGGGGGATTTATACAGTAACTATATCACAGGGGGATTTATACAGGAACTGTATCACAGGGGGTTTATACAGGAACTGTATCACAGGGGGTTTATACAGGAACTGTATCACAGGGGGATTTATACAGTAACTGTATCACAGGGGGATTTATACAGTAACTGTATCACAGGGGGATTTATACAGTAACTGTATCACAGTGGGGTTTATACAGTAACTGTATCACAGGGGGGTTTATACCGTAACTGTATCACAGGGGGATTTATACAGTAACTTTATCAAAGGGGGATTTATACAGTAACTATATCACAGGGGGTTTATACAGGAACTGTATCACAGGGGGTTTATACAGGAACTGTATCACAGGGGGTTTATACAGGAACTGTATCACAGGGGGATTTATACAGTAACTGTATCACAGGGGGATTTATACAGTAACTATATCACAGGGGGATTTATACAGTAACTATATCACAGGGGGATTTATACAGTAACTATATCACAGGGGGATTTATACAGTAACTATATCACAGGGGGATTTATACAGGAACTATATCACAGGGGGATTTATACAGTAACTATATCACAGGGGGATTTATACAGTAACTATATCACAGGGGGATTTATACAGTAACTATATCACAGGGGGATTCATACAGGAACTGTATCACAGGGGGATTTATACAGTAACTATATCACAGGGGGATTTATACAGTAACTATATCACAGGGGATTTATACAGTAACTATATCACAGGGGGATTTATACAGGAACTGTATCACAGGGGGATTTATACAGGAACTGTATCACAGGGGGATTTATACAGGAACTGTATCACAGGGGGTTTATACAGTAACTATATCACAGGGGGATTTATACAGTAACTATATCACAGGGGGATTTATACAGGAACTGTATCACAGGGGGATTTATACAGTAACTATATTCAAGGGGGTTTATACAGTAACTATATCACAGGGGGGTTTATACAGTAACTATATCACGGGGGGTTTATACAGTAACTATATCACAGGGGGGTTTATACAGTAACTATATCACAGGGGGATTTATACAGTAACTATATCACAGGGGGGTTTATACAGTAACTATATCACAGGGGGTTTATACAGTAACTATATCACAGGGGGTTTATACAGTAACTATATCACAGGGGGTTTATACAGTAACTATATCACAGGGGGATTTATACAGTAACTATATCACAGGGGGGTTTATACAGGAACTGTATCACAGGGGGTTTATACAGTAACTATATCACAGGGGGATTTATACAGTAACTATATCACAGGGGGGTTTATACAGGAACTGTATCACAGGGGGTTTATACAGTAACTATATCACAGGGGGATTTATACAGTAACTATATCACAGGGGGGTTTATACAGGAACTGTATCACAGGGGGTTTATACAGTAACTATATCACAGGGGGATTTATACAGTAACTATATCACAGGGGGTTTATACAGTAACTATATCACAGGGGGTTTTTACAGGAACTGTATCACAGGGGGATTTATACAGGAACTGTATCACAGGGGGATTTATACAGTAACTATATCACAGGGGGGTTTATACAGGAACTGTATCACAGGGGGATTTATACAGTAACTATATCACAGGGGGATTTATACAGGAACTGTATCACAGGGGGATTTATACAGGAACTGTATCACAGGGGGATTTATACAGGAACTGTATCACGGGGGGGATTTATACAGGAACTATATCACAGGGGGATTTATACAGGAACTATATCACAGGGGGATTTATACAGGAACTGTATCACGGGGGGGATTTATACAGGAACTATATCACAGGGGGATTTATACAGGAACTGTATCACAGGGGGATTTATACAGGAACTGTATCACAGGGGGATTTATACAGGAACTGTATCACAGGGGGATTTATACAGGAACTATATCACAGGGGGATTTATACAGGAACTGTATCACAGGGGGATTTATACAGGAACTGTATCACAGGGGGATTTATACAGGAACTATATCACAGGGGGTTTATACAGTAACTATATCACAGGGGGAATTATACAGGAACTGTATCACAGGGGGATTTATACAGGAACTGTATCACAGGGGGGTTTATACAGGAACTATATCACAGGGGGATTTATACAGGAACTATATCACAGGGGGATTTATACAGGAACTGTATCACAGGGGGATTTATACAGGAACTGTATCACAGGGGGATTTATACAGGAACTATATCACAGGGGGATTTATACAGGAACTGTATCACGGGGGGGATTTATACAGGAACTGTATCACAGGGGGATTTATACAGGAACTGTATCACAGGGGGATTTATACAGTAACTGTATCACAGGGGGATTTATACAGTAACTGTATCACAGGGGGATTTATACAGTAACTGTATCACAGGGGGATTTATACAGTAACTATATCACAGGGGGATTTATACAGTAACTATATCACAGGGGGATTTATACAGGAACTGTATCACAGGGGGTTTATACAGGAACTGTATCACAGGGGGTTTATACAGGAACTGTATCACAGGGGGGTTTATACAGTAACTGTATCACAGGGGGGTTTATACAGTAAATGTATCACAGGGGGGTTTATACAGTAACTATCACAGGGGGATTTATACAGTAACTATATCACAGGGGGATTTATACAGTAACTATATCACAGGGGGTTTATACAGGAACTGTATCACAGGGGGTTTATACAGGAACTGTATCACAGGGGGTTTATACAGGAACTGTATCACAGGGGGATTTATACAGTAACTGTATCACAGGGGGATTTATACAGTAACTATATCACAGGGGGATTTATACAGTAACTATATCACAGGGGGATTTATACAGTAACTATATCACAGGGGGTTTATACAGTAACTGTATCACAGGGGGATTTATACAGTAACTATATCACAGGGGGATTTATACAGGAACTGTATCACAGGGGGATTTATACAGTAACTATATCACAGGGGGATTTATACAGTAACTATATCACAGGGGGATTTATACAGTAACTATATCACAGGGGGATTTATACAGGAACTATATCACAGGGGGATTTATACAGTAACTATATCACGGGGATTTATACAGTAACTATATCACGGGGATTTATACAGTAACTATATCACAGGGGGATTTATACAGGAACTGTATCACAGGGGGATTTATACAGTAACTATATCACAGGGGGATTTATACAGTAACTATATCACAGGGGATTTATACAGTAACTATATCACAGGGGGATTTATACAGGAACTGTATCACAGGGGCATTTATACAGGAACTGTATCACAGGGGGATTTATACAGGAACTGTATCACAGGGGGTTTATACAGTAACTATATCACAGGGGGATTTATACAGTAACTATATCACAGGGGGATTTATACAGGAACTGTATCACAGGGGGATTTATACAGTAACTATATCACAGGGGGATTTATACAGTAACTATATCACAGGGGGATTTATACAGGAACTGTATCACAGGGGGATTTATACAGTAACTATATCACAGGGGATTTATACAGGAACTGTATCACAGGGGGATTTATACAGTAACTATATCACAGGGGATTTATACAGGAACTGTATCACAGGGGGATTTATACAGGAACTGTATCACAGGGGGATTTATACAGTAACTATATCACAGGGGGATTTATACAGGAACTGTATCACAGGGGGATTTATACAGTAACTATATCACAGGGGATTTATACAGGAACTGTATCACAGGGGGATTTATACAGTAACTATATCACAGGGGATTTATACAGGAACTGTATCACAGGGGGATTTATACAGGAACTGTATCACAGGGGGATTTATACAGGAACTGTATCACAGGGGGATTTATACAGTAACTATATCACAGGGGGATTTATACAGGAACTGTATCACAGGGGGATTTATACAGGAACTATATCACAGGGGGATTTATACAGTAACTATATCACAGGGGGATTTATACAGGAACTGTATCACAGGGGGATTTATACAGTAACTATATCACAGGGGATTTATACAGGAACTGTATCACAGGGGGATTTATACAGTAACTATATCACAGGGGGTTTATACAGGAACTGTATCACAGGGGGATTTATACAGTAACTATATCACAGGGGATTTATACAGGAACTGTATCACAGGGGGATTTATACAGTAACTATATCACAGGGGATTTATACAGGAACTGTATCACAGGGGGATTTATACAGTAACTATATCACAGGGGGTTTATACAGGAACTGTATCACAGGGGGATTTATACAGTAACTATATCACAGGGGAGTTTATACAGGAACTGTATCACAGGGGGATTTATACAGTAACTATATCACAGGGGGATTTATACAGTAACTATATCACAGGGGGATTTATACAGGAACTGTATCACAGGGGGATTTATACAGTAACTATATCACAGGGGGATTTATACAGTAACTATATCACAGGGGGATTTATACAGTAACTGTATCACAGGGGGATTTATACAGTAACTATATCACAGGGGGATTTATACAGGAACTATATCACAGGGGGATTTATACAGGAACTGTATCACAGGGGGATTTATACAGTAACTGTATCACAGGGGGATTTATACAGTAACTATATCACGGGGGATTTATACAGTAACTATATCACAGGGGGTTTATACAGGAACTGTATCACAGGGGGATTTATACAGTAACTATATCACAGGGGGATTTATACAGTAACTATATCACAGGGGGTTTATACAGGAACTGTATCACAGGGGGATTTATACAGTAAATATATCACAGGGGGATTTATACAGTAACTATATCACAGGGGGATTTATCCAGGAACTATATCACAGGGGGATTTATACAGGAACTGTATCACAGGGGGATTTATACAGGAACTGTATCACAGGGGGATTTATACAGGAACTGTATCACCGGGGGGTTTATACAGTAACTATATCACAGGGGGATTTGTACAGTAACTATATCACAGGGGGGTTTATACAGTAACTATATCACAGGGGGATTTATACAGGAACTGTATCACAGGGGGGTTTATACAGTAACTATATCACAGGGGGATTTATACAGGAACTGTATCACAGGGGGTTTATACAGTAACTATATCACAGGGGGATTTATACAGTAACTGTATCACAGGGGGTTTATACAGTAACTATATCACGGGGGATTTATACAGTAACTATATCACAGGGGGTTTATACAGGAACTGTATCACAGGGGGATTTATACAGTAACTGTATCACAGGGGGATTTATACAGTAACTATATCACAGGGGGATTTATACAGTAACTATATCACAGGGGGTTTATACAGTAACTATATCACAGGGGGATTTATACAGTAACTATATCACAGGGGGATTTATACAGTAACTATATCACAGGGGGTTTATACAGGAACTGTATCACAGGGGGATTTATACAGTAACTATATCACAGGGGGATTTATACAGTAACTATATCACAGGGGGATTTATACAGTAACTATATCACAGGGGGTTTATACAGGAACTGTATCACAGGGGGATTTATACAGGAACTGTATCACAGGGGGATTTATACAGTAACTATATCACAGGGGGTTTATACAGTAACTATATCACAGGGGGATTTATACAGGAACTGTATCACAGGGGGATTTATACAGTAACTATATCACAGGGGGGTTTATACAGTAACTATATCACAGGGGGATTTATACAGTAACTATATCACAGGGGGATTTATACAGGAACTGTATCACAGGGGGATTTATACAGTAACTATATCACAGGGGGATTTATACAGTAACTATATCACAGGGGGATTTATACAGTAACTATATCACAGGGGGATTTATACAGGAACTATATCACAGGGGGATTTATACAGTAACTATATCACAGGGGGATTTATACAGTAACTATATCACAGGGGGATTTATACAGTAACTATATCACAGGGGGATTTATACAGTAACTATATCACAGGGGGATTTATACAGGAACTGTATCACAGGGGGATTTATACAGGAACTGTATCACAGGGGGATTTATACAGTAACTATATCACAGGGGGATTTATACAGTAACTATATCACAGGGGGATTTATACAGGAACTGTATCACAGGGGGATTTATACAGGAACTGTATCACAGGGGGATTTATACAGGAACTGTATCACAGGGGGATTTATACAGGAACTGTATCACAGGGGGATTTATACAGGAACTGTATCACAGGGGGATTTATACAGTAACTATATCACAGGGGGATTTATACAGTAACTATATCACAGGGGGATTTATACAGTAACTATATCACAGGGGGATTTATACAGTAACTATATCACAGGGGGATTTATACAGGAACTGTATCACAGGGGGATTTATACAGGAACTGTATCACAGGGGGATTTATACAGTAACTATATCACAGGGGGATTTATACAGGAACTGTATCACGGGGGGGATTTATACAGTAACTATATCACAGGGGGGTTTATACAGGAACTGTATCACAGGGGGATTTATACAGTAACTATATCACAGGGGGATTTATACAGGAACTGTATCACGGGGGGGATTTATACAGTAACTATATCACAGGGGGGTTTATACAGGAACTGTATCACAGGGGGATTTATACAGGAACTGTATCACAGGGGGATTTATACAGGAACTGTATCACAGGGGGATTTATACAGTAACTATATCACAGGGGGATTTATACAGGAACTGTATCACAGGGGGATTTATACAGGAACTGTATCACAGGGGGATTTATACAGTAACTATATCACAGGGGGATTTATACAGTAACTATATCACAGGGGGATTTATACAGTAACTGTATCACGGGGATTTATACAGTAACTATATCACAGGGGGGTTTATACAGGAACTGTATCACAGGGGGATTTATACAGTAACTATATCACAGGGGGGTTTATACAGGAACTGTATCACAGGGGGATTTATACAGTAACTATATCACAGGGGGATTTATACAGTAACTATATCACAGGGGGATTTATACAGTAACTATATCACAGGGGGATTTATACAGTAACTATATCACAGGGCGGTTTATACAGTAACTATATCACAGGGGGGTTTATACAGGAACTGTATCACAGGGGGATTTATACAGTAACTATATCACAGGGGGATTTATACAGTAACTATATCACAGGGGGATTTATACAGTAACTATATCACAGGGGGATTTATACAGGAACTGTATCACAGGGGGATTTATACAGTAACTATATCACAGGGGGATTTATACAGTAACTATATCACAGGGGGATTTATACAGTAACTATATCACGGGGTTTATACAGGAACTGTATCACGGGGATTTATACAGGAACTGTATCACAGGGGGTTTATACAGTAACTATATCACAGGGGGATTTATACAGGAACTGTATCACGGGGGGGTTTATACAGTAACTATATCACAGGGGGATTTATACAGGAACTGTATCACGGGGGGGTTTATACAGTAACTATATCACAGGGGGTTTATACAGGAACTGTATCACAGGGGGATTTATACAGTAACTATATCACAGGGGGATTTATACAGGAACTGTATCACAGGGGGGTTTATACAGTAACTATATCACAGGGGGATTTATACAGGAACTGTATCACGGGGGGGTTTATACAGGAACTGTATCACAGGGGGATTTATACAGTAACTATATCACAGGGGGTTTATACAGTAACTGTATCACAGGGGGATTTATACAGGAACTGTATCACAGGGGGATTTATACAGTAACTATATCACAGGGGGTTTATACAGGAACTGTATCACAGGGGGGTTTATACAGGAACTGTATCACAGGGGGATTTATACAGTAACTATATCACAGGGGGTTTATACAGTAACTGTATCACAGGGGGATTTATACAGTAACTATATCACAGGGGGTTTATACAGTAACTGTATCACAGGGGGGTTTATACAGTAACTATATCACAGGGGGATTTATACAGGAACTGTATCACAGGGGGATTTATACAGGAACTGTATCACAGGGGATTTATACAGTAACTATATCACAGGGGGGTTTATACAGGAACTGTATCACGGGGATTTATACAGGAACTGTATCACAGGGGGTTTATACAGTAACTGTATCACAGGGGGGTTTATACAGTAACTATATCACAGGGGGGTTTATACAGGAACTGTATCACAGGGGGATTTATACAGTAACTATATCACAGGGGGATTTATACAGGAACTATATCACAGGGGGATTTATACAGTAACTATATCACAGGGGGATTTATACAGTAACTATATCACAGGGGGATTTATACAGTAACTATATCACAGGGGGATTTATACAGTAACTATATCACAGGGGGGTTTATACAGGAACTGTATCACAGGGGGATTTATACAGGAACTGTATCACAGGGGGATTTATACAGTAACTATATCACAGGGGGATTTATACAGTAACTGTATCACAGGGGGATTTATACAGGAACTGTATCACAGGGGGATTTATACAGGAACTGTATCACAGGGGGATTTATACAGGAACTGTATCACAGGGGGATTTATACAGGAACTGTATCACAGGGGGATTTATACAGGAACTGTATCACAGGGGGATTTATACAGTAACTATATCACAGGGGGATTTATACAGTAACTATATCACAGGGGGTTTATACAGTAACTGTATCACAGGGGGATTTATACAGGAACTGTATCACAGGGGGATTTATACAGTAACTATATCACAGGGGGTTTATACAGTAACTATATCACAGGGGGATTTATACAGGAACTGTATCACAGGGGGATTTATACAGGAACTGTATCACAGGGGGATTTATACAGTAACTATATCACAGGGGGTTTATACAGTAACTATATCACAGGGGGATTTATACAGTAACTATATCACAGGGGGATTTATACAGTAACTATATCACAGGGGGATTTATACAGGAACTGTATCACAGGGGGATTTATACAGGAACTGTATCACAGGGGGATTTATACAGTAACTATATCACAGGGGGATTTATACAGGAACTGTATCACGGGGGGGATTTATACAGTAACTATATCACAGGGGGGTTTATACAGGAACTGTATCACAGGGGGATTTATACAGTAACTATATCACAGGGGGATTTATACAGGAACTGTATCACAGGGGGATTTATACAGGAACTGTATCACAGGGGGATTTATACAGTAACCATATCACAGGGGGATTTATACAGTAACTATATCACAGGGGGATTTATACAGGAACTGTATCACAGGGGGATTTATACAGGAACTGTATCACAGGGGGATTTATACAGGAACTGTATCACAGGGGGATTTATACAGGAACTGTATCACAGGGGGATTTATACAGGAACTGTATCACAGGGGGATTTATACAGTAACTATATCACAGGGGGATTTATACAGTAACTATATCACAGGGGGATTTATACAGTAACTATATCACAGGGGGATTTATACAGTAACTATATCACAGGGGGATTTATACAGGAACTGTATCACAGGGGGATTTATACAGGAACTGTATCACAGGGGGATTTATACAGTAACTATATCACAGGGGGATTTATACAGGAACTGTATCACGGGGGGGATTTATACAGTAACTATATCACAGGGGGGTTTATACAGGAACTGTATCACAGGGGGATTTATACAGGAACTGTATCACAGGGGGATTTATACAGGAACTGTATCACAGGGGGATTTATACAGTAACTATATCACAGGGGGATTTATACAGGAACTGTATCACAGGGGGATTTATACAGGAACTGTATCACAGGGGGATTTATACAGTAACTATATCACAGGGGGATTTATACAGTAACTATATCACAGGGGGATTTATACAGTAACTATATCACAGGGGGATTTATACAGTAACTATATCACAGGGGGGTTTATACAGGAACTGTATCACAGGGGGATTTATACAGTAACTATATCACAGGGGGGTTTATACAGGAACTGCATCACAGGGGGATTTATACAGTAACTATATCACAGGGGGATTTATACAGTAACTATATCACAGGGGGATTTATACAGTAACTATATCACAGGGGGATTTATACAGTCACTATATCACAGGGGGGTTTATACAGGAACTGTATCACAGGGGGGTTTATACAGTAACTATATCACGGGGGGTTTATACAGGAACTGTATCACAGGGGGATTTATACAGTAACTATATCACAGGGGGATTTATACAGTAACTATATCACAGGGGGATTTATACAGTAACTATATCACAGGGGGATTTATACAGGAACTGTATCACAGGGGGATTTATACAGTAACTATATCACAGGGGGATTTATACAGTAACTATATCACAGGGGGATTTATACAGTAACTATATCACGGGGTTTATACAGGAACTGTATCACAGGGGAATTATACAGGAACTGTATCACAGGGGGTTTATACAGTAACTATATCACAGGGGGATTTATACAGGAACTGTATCACGGGGGGGTTTATACAGTAACTATATCACAGGGGGATTTATACAGGAACTGTATCATGGGGGGGTTTATACAGTAACTATATCACAGGGGGTTTATACAGGAACTGTATCACAGGGGGATTTATACAGTAACTATATCACAGGGGGATTTATACAGGAACTGTATCACAGGGGGGTTTATACAGTAACTATGTCACAGGGGGATTTATACAGGAACTGTATCACGGGGGGGTTTATACAGGAACTGTATCACAGGGGGATTTATACAGTAACTATATCACAGGGGGTTTATACAGTAACTGTATCACAGGGGGATTTATACAGGAACTGTATCACAGGGGGATTTATACAGTAACTATATCACAGGGGGTTTATACAGGAACTGTATCACAGGGGGGTTTATACAGGAACTGTATCACAGGGGGATTTATACAGTAACTATATCACAGGGGGTTTATACAGGAACTGTATCACAGGGGGGTTTATACAGGAACTGTATCACAGGGGGATTTATACAGTAACTATATCACAGGGGGTTTATACAGTAACTGTATCACAGGGGGATTTATACAGGAACTGTATCACAGGGGGATTTATACAGTAACTATATCACAGGGGGTTTATACAGGAACTGTATCACAGGGGGGTTTATACAGGAACTATATCACAGGGGGATTTATACAGTAACTATATCACAGGGGGTTTATACAGTAACTGTATCACAGGGGGATTTATACAGTAACTATATCACAGGGGGTTTATACAGTAACTGTATCACAGGGGGGTTTATACAGTAACTATATCACAGGGGGATTTATACAGGAACTGTATCACAGGGGGATTTATACAGGAACTGTATCACAGGGGATTTATACAGTAACTATATCACAGGGGGGTTTATACAGGAACTGTATCACAGGGGGATTTATACAGGAACTGTATCACAGGGGGTTTATACAGTAACTGTATCACAGGGGGGTTTATACAGTAACTATATCACAGGGGGGTTTATACAGGAACTGTATCACAGGGGGATTTATACAGTAACTATATCACAGGGGGTTTATACAGGAACTGTATCACAGGGGGATTTATACAGTAACTATATCACAGGGGGTTTATACAGGAACTGTATCACAGGGGGATTTATACAGTAACTATATCACAGGGGGGTTTATACAGGAACTGTATCACAGGGGGATTTATACAGTAACTATATCACAGGGGGGTTTATACAGGAACTGTATCACAGGGGGATTTATACAGGAACTGTATCACAGGGGGATTTATACAGGAACTGTATCACAGGGGGATTTATACAGTAACTATATCACAGGGGGATTTATACAGGAACTGTATCACAGGGGGATTTATACAGGAACTGTATCACAGGGGGATTTATACAGGAACTGTATCACAGGGGATTTATACAGTAACTATATCACAGGGGGATTTATACAGTAACTATATCACAGGGGGATTTATACAGTAACTGTATCACAGGGGGATTTATACAGTAACTGTATCACAGGGGGATTTATACAGTAACTATATCACAGGGGGTTTATACAGGAACTGTATCACAGGGGGATTTATACAGTAACTGTATCACAGGGGGATTTATACAGGAACTGTATCACAGGGGGATTTATACAGTAACTATATCACAGGGGGATTTATACAGTAACTATATCACAGGGGGTTTATACAGGAACTGTATCACAGGGGGATTTATACAGGAACTGTATCACAGGGGGATTTATACAGTAACTATATCACAGGGGGTTTATACAGGAACTGTATCACAGGGGGATTTATACAGTAACTATATCACAGGGGGTTTATACAGGAACTGTATCACAGGGGGTTTATACAGGAACTGTATCACAGGGGGATTTATACAGTAACTATATCACAGGGGGTTTATACAGGAACTGTATCACAGGGGGTTTATACAGGAACTGTATCACAGGGGGATTTATACAGTAACTATATCACAGGGGGTTTATACAGGAACTGTATCACAGGGGGATTTATACAGTAACCATATCACAGGGGGATTTATACAGGAACTGTATCACAGGGGGATTTATACAGGAACTGTATCACAGGGGGATTTATACAGTAACTATATCACAGGGGGGTTTATACAGGAACTGTATCACAGGGGGATTTATACAGTAACTATATCACAGGGGGGTTTATACAGGAACTGTATCACAGGGGGATTTATACAGGAACTGTATCAAAGGGGGATTTATACAGTAACTATATCACAGGGGGATTTATACAGGAACTGTATCACAGGGGGATTTATACAGGAACTGTATCACAGGGGGATTTATACAGTAACTATATCACAGGGGGGTTTATACAGGAACTGTATCACAGGGGGATTTATACAGGAACTGTATCACAGGGGGATTTATACAGTAACTATATCACAGGGGGATTTATACAGTAACTATATCACAGGGGGGTTATACAGGAACTGTATCACAGGGGGATTTATACAGTAACTATATCACAGGGGGTTTATACAGGAACTGTATCACAGGGGGATTTATACAGTAACTATATCACAGGGGGGTTATACAGGAACTGTATCACAGGGGGATTTATACAGTAACTATATCACAGGGGGGTTATACAGGAACTGTATCACAGGGGGATTTATACAGTAACTATATCACAGGGGGGTTTATACAGGAACTGTATCACAGGGGGATTTATACAGTAACTATATCACAGGGGGTTTATACAGGAACTGTATCACAGGGGGATTTATACAGTAACTATATCACAGGGGGGTTATACAGGAACTGTATCACAGGGGGATTTATACAGGAACTGTATCACAGGGGGATTTATACAGTAACTGTATCACAGGGGGATTTATACAGGAACTGTATCACAGGGGGATTTATACAGTAACTATATCACAGGGGGATTTATACAGTAACTATATCACAGGGGGATTTATACAGGAACTGTATCACAGGGGGATTTATACAGTAACTATATCACAGGGGGATTTATACCGGAACTGTATCACAGGGGGGTTTATACAGGAACTGTATCACAGGGGGATTTATACAGGAACTGTATCACAGGGGGATTTATACAGTAACTATATCACAGGGGGGTTTATACAGGAACTGTATCACAGGGGGATTTATACAGTAACTATATCACAGGGGGTTTATACAGGAACTGTATCACAGGGGGATTTATACAGTAACTATATCACAAGGGGATTTATACAGGAACTGTATCACAGGGGGATTTATACAGTAACTATATCACAGGGGGTTTATACAGTAACTGTATCACAGGGGATTTATACAGTAACTATATCACAGGGGATTTATACAGTAACTATATCACAGGGGGTTTATACAGTAACTATATCACAGGGGGGTTTATACAGGAACTATATCACAGGGGGATTTATACAGTAACTATATCACGGGGGATTTATACAGGAACTATATCACAGGGGGTTTATACAGTAACTATATCACAGGGGGGTTTATACAGTAACTATATCACAGGGGGATTTATACAGTAACTATATCACAGGGGATTTATACAGGAACTATATCACAGGGGGTTTATACAGGAACTATATCACAGGGGGGTTTATACAGGAACTATATCACAGTGGGATTTATACAGGAACTATATCACAGGGGGTTTATACAGTAACTATATCACAGGGGGGTTTATACAGGAACTATATCACAGGGGGATTTATACAGTAACTATATCACAGGGGGTTTATACAGTAACTATATCACAGGGGGGTTTATACGGTAACTATATCACAGGGGGATTTATACAGTAACTATATCACAGGGGATTTATACAGGAACTATATCACAGGGGGTTTATACAGGAACTGTATCACAGGGGGATTTATACAGGAACTGTATCACAGGGGGATTTATACAGGAACTGTATCACAGGGGATTTATACAGGAACTGTATCACAGGGGGATTTATACAGTAACTATATCACAGGGGGATTTATACAGTAACTATATCACAGGGGGATTTATACAGGAACTGTATCACAGGGGGATTTATACAGGAACTGTATCACAGGGGGGTTTATACAGTAACTATATCACAGGGGGATTTATACAGTAACTATATCACAGGGGGATTTATACAGTAACTATATCACAGGGGGATTTATACAGTAACTATATCACAGGGGGATTTATACAGTAACTATATCACAGGGGGATTTATACAGTAACTATATCACAGGGGGGTTTATACAGTAACTATATCACAGGGGGATTTATACAGGAACTATATCACAGGGGGATTTATACAGTAACTATATCACAGGGGGATTTATACAGGAACTATATCACAGGGGGATTTATACAGTAACTGTATCACAGGGGGGTTTATACAGGAACTGTATCACGGGGGATTTATACAGTAACTATATCACAGGGGGATTTATACAGTAACTGTATCACAGGGGGATTTATACAGTAACTATATCACAGGGGGGTTTATACAGTAACTATATCACAGGGGGGTTTATATAGCAACGGCATCACAGGGGGGTTTATACAGGAACTGTATCACGGGGGGGATTTATACAGGAACTGTATCACGGGGGGTTTATACAGGAACTGTATCACAGGGGGATTTATACAGTAACTGTATCACAGGGGGATTTATACAGTAACTATATCACAGGGGGATTTATACAGTAACTATATCACAGGGGGATTTATACAGGAACTGTATCACAGGGGGGTTTATACAGTAACTATATCACAGGGGGGTTTATACAGTAACTGTATCACAGGGGGATTTATACAGTAACTATATCACAGGGGGATTTATACAGTAACTATATCACAGGGGGATTTATACAGGAACTGTATCACAGGGGGGTTTATACAGTAACTATATCACAGGGGGGTTTATACAGTAACTGTATCACAGGGGGTTTATACAGTAACTATATCACAGGGGGGTTTATACAGTAACTATATCACAGGGGGATTTATACAGTAACTGTTTCACAGGGGGATTTATACAGTAACTATATCACAGGGGGGTTTATACAGGAACTGTATCACAGGGGGGTTTATACAGTAACTGTATCACAGGGGGGTTTATATAGCAACGGCATCACAGCGTTTTTATACAGGAACTATATCAGATGGAAATTTATGCAGGAACTGTATCACAGGGGGGTTTATACAGGAACTGTATCACGGGGGGGATTTATACAGGAACTGTATCACGGGGGGGTTTATACAGGAACTGTATCACAGGGGGGTTTATACAGGAACTGTATCACAGGGGGGTTTATACAGGAACTGTATCACGGGGGGTTTATACAGGAACTGTATCACAGGGGGATTTATACAGGAACTGTATCACGGGGGGTTTATACAGGAACTGTATCACCGGGGGTTTATACAGGAACTGTATCACGGGGGGTTTATACAGGAAATGTATCACGGGGGGGTTTATACAGGAATTATATCATAGGGGGGTTTATACAGCAACTGTATCATAGGGGGGTTTATACAGGAACTGTATCACGGGGTTTATACAGGAACTGTATCACGGGGTTTATACAGGGACTGTATCATAAAGGGGTTTATACAAGAACTGTATCACAGGCATTTATATATGAACTGTATCACATAAGGTGTTACACAGGATCTTTGTCACAGAATTCCTACAGTGCAGAAGAGGCCTTTTGGCCCATTTGGTCTGCACTGACTTTCTGAAAGAGCAACTCTCCCCCACGCTATCCCTGTCACCCCACACATTTCCCATGGCTAATCCATCTAACCTGCACAACTTGGGACACTAAGGGGTAATTTAACATGGCCAATCCACCTATCCTGCACATCTTTGGACATATTTGTTGGAGGAAACTGGAGCACCCGGAGGAAACCCACGCAGATGCAGGGAGAACATGCAAACTCCACACAGTCGCCTAAGGCCAGAATTGAACTTGGGTCCCTGGAGCTGTGAGGCAGTGCTAACCACTGTGCCACCCCCAGGTGGTTTTAAAACGGATGTTGATAGTGGGGAATTCAGTGATGATAATGTCATTGAATGTCAAGGGGCCATGGTTAGATCCTCTCTTGTTTGAGAAGGGTGTTGCCTGGCACTTGTCTGATTCAAATTGTATTTGTCCCTTGTCAGCCCAAGGCTGGACATTGTCCAGGTCTTGCTGCATTTGGACTTGGACTGCTTCAGTATCTGAGCAATTGGAAATGGTGCTGAGATATTGTCAGGGCCCATAGCAGTGTCCAATGCTGTCAGCCATTCCTTGATATCACGTGGAGTGAATCGAATTGGCTGAAGACTGACGCTTGTGATGCTGGGGACCTCCGGAGGAGGCTGAGATGAATCATGCACATGACACTTCTGGCTAAAAATTGCTGCAAATGTTTCAGCCTTATTTACCTTTTGCACTGATCCGCTGGGCTCCTCCATTATTGAGGATGGGGATATTTGTGTAGCCTCCTCCTTAAGCGAGTGAGTTGTTTAATTGTCTGCCACAGTTTATGACTGTCGTTGGTCACCATGGAGGAGTACTGTTCCATTCACTGACTGGAGGCGTGGGCGGTGACTGGGAGTTGGTAATCTGCAGGAGGTCTCCTTGCCCATGCTTGACCTGGTGCCAGGAGACTTCAATATTGAGGACTCCTGGAGCAACTCCCCAGCAACCATATCCCACTGCGCCACCACCTCTGCAGGGCTTGTCCTGCCACTGGGACAGGACATACCCAGGGATGGTGATGCTGGTGTCTGGGACATTGTCTGTCAGTTGTGATACCATAGAACCATAGAATCTCTAGCATGCAGAAGGAGGCCATTTGGCCCATCAAGTCTGCACTGACTCTCCAAAAGAACATCTTTCCCCAGGCCCATCGCCTCTGCCCTATCCCCTTAACCCTGTCCAATTTAGCACGGCCAATCTAACCTGCACATCTTTAGACACGAAGGGGCAATTTGACATTGCCAATCCACCTAACCTTCACACTTTTGGAGTGTGGGAGGAAACCGCAGCACGTGGAGGAAACCCACGCAGACACGGAGAGAACGAGCAGACTTCACACAATCTTTGTTTTGAATTTATTGGATTTGATTTATTATTGTCACATGTATTAGTGTATAGTGAAAAGTTTTTTCTTGCACGCTACACAAAGCATACCATACATAGAGAAGGAAAGGTGAGAGTGCAGAATGTAGTGTTACAGTCATTGATAGGATGTAGAGAAAGCTCAGCTAAATACGAGGTAGTTCCATTCAAAAGTCTGACGGCAGCAGGGAAGAAGCTGTTCTTGAGTCGGTTGGTACGTGACCTCAGATCTTTGTATCTTTTTTCCGACGGAAGAAGATGGAAGAGTGTATGTCCGGGGTGCGTGGGGTCCTTAATTATGCTGGCTGCTTTTCTGAGGCAGCGGGAAGTGTGGACAGAGTCAATGGGTGGGAGGCTGGTTCGCGTGATGGATTGGGCTACATTCACGAGCCTTTGTAGTTTCTTGCGGTCTTGGGCAAAGCAGGAGCCACACCAAGCTGTGATACAACCACAAAGAATGTTTTCTATGGTGCATCTGTAAAAGTTGGTGAGAGTCACCCAAGGCTGGAATTGAAACCGGGTCCCTGGCGCTATTGGACAGCAGTGCCAACCACTGTGCCACCGTTGCTTGACCAGTCTGTGGGACAGTTCTTCCAGTTTTGCCTCTAGCCCTCCCATACATCATGAGGAGGAATTTGCGGTGTTGACAGGCCTGAGTCGGCTGCTGTTGTGCCCAGTGCCTAGGTCGAGGCCGTGGGTGGTCTACCCGGTTTTATTTCTTTCCGAACTTTTCATGGTTTGATCGAGCTAAGTGAGTCTCTCGGCCATTTCAGAGGGGCAGTAAAGAATCACCGACATTGATGAGACTCTGGAGTCACATGTAGGCCAGACTGTGTAAGGATGGCAGATTTCCTTCCCTACAGGATATTTGTGAACCAGATGGGTTTTTATGACAATGTGCCAGTTTCCTGGCACCGTTGCTGATACTGTTTTGGATTTATTAATGTATTGAACTGAAGTGGCACCAGCTGCCATGGGGGAGATTTGAAGCCATGCCCTGGAACGTGATGTCCAGGCCTCCGATTAACTCACCCAGTGACATTGCTAATAGCCAGCCATGGCGTATCACAGAGGTGTCAGTATCACACTGGGCATTGTACAAGAGCTTGTGCCAAGGTGTTTGACAGGAACAGTACCAGCACAAAGTGCGAGTGGTGTACACGAGGAGTTCCCAGGTCAGTGTGGGGGAGACAGATGGGATCCGTGGATTCAGGTTGAGAGGATTATGTTCTCAGCCTTGTCTCCGAGGCACAGGCGACAGCAGGGGATAAATCCGTGCATCTAGTGGTCATGACACTGACTGCCCCAGCACGCAGAGGCAGAGAGAGAGGGAGCGACCAGGAGAACGGCAAGTCACAAAGGTTCAATCCTTGTAATGGTGAGTCCGTCGTGGGAGTCGCTGAGGGATTATGTAGCCGGGCGACTGGGTAGCGAGACGTAGAGGCAAACGCAGGAAGTGGCCCAGAAGCAGCAGCTGAAGGAGAAAGAGAGTTTGAGGAGCTCTCGTTAGAGCAGGACTAATCACAGAGAGGGAGTTCGGGAAGCTGGGATTATTCTCCCGAGCACAGCCAGGGTTAAGAGGAGATTTCCTGGGACACTGCGCAACTCAAAAAGGGGACGGCGATCGAGGGGAGTAAAAGTAACACGGTTTCGGGGCAGCGAGAAGTCTCCATGTTATTGAAGGAACAGAAGGAAGGCCTGAGAATTTAGTCCAGTCTGTCTGTAGTTGTTGTGAGCCAGAAGTCGCTGCCTGTCAAGGCGGCACAGGCAGCGACTTTCACAGAGCACCCTGATGAATATGTGAGGAGGGGGCGGTGGGTGGGTGGGCGGGCAGAGTATGGGCGGTGAATCACAGAGTTGTGAAGGGATAGCTTTTTCCAAAGAACCAGTGCAGGCATGACGGGCCGAGTGGGCAGCCCCCACGCTGTCAGATCCCCCAACACAGGACGTCCCCTCCCAGGGGAGAGTGAGCTTGGTGTGTGTGGGGGGGCGGGGGGTCACTTGCCAACACTTCCTCCCTTGCTCCGTCCGCTCGGGATACGCAGCCTGGGATTGGTCCCGCTCAGATTCACTGCGCGGTCGCTGACACGTCACATCGTCTGCAGACAGAAAAGCACTGCCCCACCCTCCCGCTCCACCCCCCAGCCCCGGCACTCTGCCCCCTGCTCCACTCCACGACTAGCGCCCCCTCCCCCCACCACCATCCCTCCCCCTGCCTGCTGCTAACGAGGGCTCTCTCCACCCTCACCTGGCTGAGACAGGGCAATCGAACACGAACCAGGGTTCATTTGGAGTTCGGGGCTGATTTACTGATCTAGGGAGTAAGACACAGCTTTAGCAAACGGGGAGGCGGCTGGGGGAAAGGGGAGAGGTGATGGTGGGAGGAGGGGGGTTGGGTGGGGAGGGGGTTTGGGTGGGGTGGGGGGGTGGGGGTTGGTCCCCTGATGATCTCCATTGGGGCCTCAACTATTTACAGTGCTGATTAGCCACTCATTAACGGAATATCGAATCCACGAATGCAAATTAGCCAGTGACATCACCCGCATGCGTTAAAGAAAACATAAAATGTGAACGCAAAATGGAGTTTAAAGTTACTTTATTAGTCACAAGTAAGCTTACATTAACGCTGCAATGAAGTTACTGTGAAAGTCCCCTAGTCGCCACACTCCGGTGTCTGTTCGGCTACACAGAGGGAGAATTTAGCACGGCCAATGCACGTCTTTTGGGCTGTGGGAGGAAACCGGAGCACCCGGAGGAAACCCGTGACTGCCAGGGTATCACTCTGCACGGCTGGGTCAGCGAGATTACCACGAGACCCCCTATGTCCCACACGACTCCAAACTGGACCTGCTTATACTTGCAAAGACTGAAATCACAGTGGTTAGCACTGCTGCCTCACAGCGCCAGGGACCCGGGTTCGATTCCCGGCATGGGTCCAAGCAATACTTCCAAACAAGTATTGTCTGTGTGGAGACAGTGAGAAGTTTAACAACACCAGGTTAAAGTCTAACAGGTTTATTTGGTTGCAAATGCCATTAGCTTTCGGAGCGCTGCTCCTTCATCAGGTGGAGTGGAGAAATGCTCACAAACAGGGCACAGAGACACAAACTCAATTTACAGAATAATGATTGGAATACAAAGATGCAAGAAAGCAGACAAGATACCGGAATGCATTCCAATCATTATTCTGTAAATTGAGTCTGTGTCTTTATATGCTCTGTTTGTGAACAGAATTCCCACTCACCTGACGAAGGAGCAACGCTCCGAAACCTGGTGGCTTTTGCTACCAAATAAACCTGTTGGACTTTAACCTGGTGTTGTTAAACTTCTCACTGTGTTTACCCCAGTCCAACGCCGGCATCTCCACATCATGGAGACAGTGACGCAGACAGGGGGAGAACGTACAGTCGCCACATGGACAGTGACCCATGCCGGGAATCGAACCCGGGTCCCTGGCGCTGTGAGACAGCAGTGCTAACCACTGTGATTTCAGCCTTTGCAAGTATGAGCAGGTCCAGTTTGGAGTCGTGTGGGACATCATAGAATCATAGAAACCCTACAGTGCAGAAGGAGGCCATTCGGCCCATTGAGTCTGCACCGACCACAATCCCACCCAGGCCCTACCCCCACATATTTACCCACTAATCTACGCATCCCAGGACTCTAAGGGGCAATTTTTAACCTGGCCAATCAACCTAACCCGCACATCTTTGGACTGTGGGAGGAAACCGGAGCACCCGGAGAAAACCCACGCAGACACGAGGAGAATGTGCAAACTCCACACAGACAGTGACCCGAGTCGGGAATTGAACCTGGGACCCTGGAGCTGTGAAGCAGCAGTGCTAACCACTGTGCTACCGTGCCGCCCATAGGGGGTCTCGTGGTAATCTCGCTGAACCAGCCGTGCAGAGTGATACCCTGGAGGTCACGGGTTCAAACCCCACCACGTCAGCACTGGGATTGAAACTTAATGAATAAATCTGGAATGTAAAGTTAGTCTCAGTAATGGTGACCATTAAATCTCTCATCGATTGTTGTAAAAAGCCATGTGGTTCACTGATGTCCTTTAGGGAAGGAAATCTGCCTCCTTACCCGGCCTGGCCTACATGTGATTCCAGACCCCCAGCAATGTAGGTGACTCTTAACTACCCCTCTGAAATGGCCGAACGAGTCACTCAGTTCAAAGGGCAATTAGGGATGGATAATAAATGCTGGACCAGCCAGAGATAACAATACTAGAACAAAGAGATTTGGTGGTTCAGGGATGGAAATGAATAAGATGTCATCATCAGGTAGAGAAAATATTTCAAAAAGCAAATGGAAAGCTGGCCTTTATTCCTTGAGGATGATAATACAAGGAGGTTAAAGGCAATTAGCTCACAAAATCTCAGGGTGCATGAGGCATATTTTGCAGTGTGTGTATTCAGGGTAAGGATTACAGTACAGAGTATCTGTGTATTCAGGGTAAGGATCACTGTACAGAGTCTCTGTGTATTCAGGGTAAGGATCACTGTTCAGAGTATCAGTGTATTCAGGGTAAGGATTGCTGTAGAGTATCTGTGTATTCAGGGTAAGGATTACTTTATGGAGTCTCTGTGTATTCAGGGTAAGGATCACTGTACAGAGTCTCTGTGTATTCAGGGTAAGGATTGCTGTAGAGTATCTGTGTATTCAGGGTAAGGATTACTTTATGGAGTCTCTGTGTATTCAGGGTAAGGATCACTGTACAGAGTCTCTGTGTATTCAGGGTAAGGATTGCTGTAGAGTATCTGTGTATTCAGGGTAAGGATTACTTTATGGAGTCTCTGTGTATTCAGGGTAAGGATTGCTGTACAGAGTCTCTGTGTATTCAGGGTAAGGATTACTGTACAGAGTCACTGTGTATTCAGGGTAAGAATTACTTTATGGAGTCTCTGTGTATTCAGGGTAAGGATTGCTGTACAGAGTCTCTGTGTATTCAGGGTAAGGATTACTGTACAGAGTCTCTGTGTATTCAGGGTAAGGATTACAGTACAGAGTCACTGTGTATTCAGGGTAAGGATTACAGTACAGAGTCTCTGTGTATTCAGGGTAAGGATTGCTGTACAGAGTCTCTGTGTATTCAGGGTAAGGATTACTGTACAGAGTCTCTGTGTATTCAGGGTAAGGATTACAGTACAGAGTCACTGTGTATTCAGGGTAAGGATTACAGTACAGAGTCACTGTGTATTCAGGGTAAGGATTACAGTACAGAGTCACTGTGTATTCAGGGTAAGGATTACAGTACAGAGTCTCTGTGTATTCAGGGTAAGGATTACTGTACAGAGTCTCTGTGTATTCAGGGTAAGGATTACTGTACAGAGTCTCTGTGTATTCAGGGTAAGGATTACAGTACAGAGTCACTGTGTATTCAGGGTAAGGATTACAGTACAGAGTCACTGTGTATTCAGGGTAAGGATTACAGTACAGAGTCACTGTGTATTCAGGGTAAGGATTACAGTACAGAGTCTCTGTGTATTCAGGGTAAGGATTACTGTACAGAGTCTCTGTGTATTCAGGGTAAGGATTACTGTACAGAGTCTCTGTGTATTCAGGGTAAGGATTGCTGTACAGAGTCTCTGTGTATTCAGAGCACAGGTAATTGGGTTACCGTCAAGCGAGGGAAAGGGCAGGCAGAGCAGGGTTCCCCTGTGGCCATTCCCCTCCTCAACAGGTATACCGATTTGGATACTGTTGTGGGGGATGCCGTACCTGGGGCAAGCTGCGGCAGCTCTGGCACTGAGTCTGGTTCTGCAGCGCAGAAGCGAGGGTGGAAGAGGAGGAGAGCGGTAGTGATAGGGGACTCGATAGTCAGAGGTACAGACAGGAGGTTCTGTGGTCGTGACAGAGACTCCCGGATGGTTTGTTGCCTCCCGGGTGCCAGGGTCAGGGATGTCTCTGATCGCGTGCACAGCATTCTGAAGTGGGAGGGTGATCAGCCAGATGTCATGGTCCACATCGGCACCAATGACATAGGAAGGAAGAGTGAGGAGGTCCTGAAGAGTGAGTATAGAGAGCTTGGTAGGAAGTTAAAAAGCAGGACCCCGAGGGTAGTAATCTCAGGATTGCTACCTGTGCCAAGTGTCAGTGAGGGTAAGAGTAGGATGCTCGGGCGGATGAACACGTGGCTGAGGAACTGGTGTAGGGGGCAGGGTTTCAGATTTCTAGATCATTGAGACCTCTTCTGAGGCAGGTGAGATGAGTTACACCTGAACTGCAAGGGGACCAATATACTTGCAGGGAGGTTTGCTAGTGTTATTGGGGAGGGTTTAAACTAGATTTGCAGGGGGATGGGAACCAGAGTGCCAGAGCAGATCGTGGAGCGGGGGTGAAAATAAATGATGTTAATAGTTCATGCAAAATTACAAATAGAAGGGCTGTGTGTGGTGGTAATAATCTTCTGAGGTGTGTCTATTTCAATGCCAGGAGTATTGTGGGGAAGGCAGATGAGCTGAAGGCGTGGATAGACACGTGGAAATATGACATTATAGCCATTAGTGAAACGTGGCTACAGGAGGGGCAGGACTGGCAGCTCAATGTTCCAGGGTTCCAATGTTTCAAATGTGATAGAGGCAGAGGGATGAAAGGTGGGGGGGTGGCATTGCTAGTCAGGGAAAATGTTACAGCAGTGCTCAGGCAGAGCAGATTAGAGGGTTGTCTACTGAGGCCATACGGGTGGAGCTGAAGAACAGGAAAGGTATGACCACATTAATGGGGTTGTATTATAGACCACCCAATAGTCAGCGAGAATTGGAGGAGCAAATCTGCAGAGAGATAACAGACAACTGCAGGAAACATAAAGTTGTGATAGTAGGGGATTTTAATTTTCCACATATAGATTGGGACTCCCACACTGTTAAAGGTCCAGATGGGTTAGAGTTTGTAAAATGTGTTCAGGAAAATTTTCTAGATCCATATATAGAGGTACCAACTCGAGAGGATGCAATATTAGATCACCTATTAGGAAACGAGTTAGGACAAATGACGGAAGTGTGTGCAGGGGAACACTTTGGTTCCAGTGATCATAACGCCATTAGTTTCAACTTGATCATGGATAAAGATAGATCTGGTCCTCGGGTTAAGGTTCTAAACTGGAAAAAGGCCAAATTTGAAGAAATGAGAAAGGATCTAAAAAGCGTGGATTGGGGCAGGCTGTTCTCTGGCAAGGATGTGAATGGTAAGTGGGAGGCTTTCAAAGGAGAAATGTTGAGAGTGCAGAGTTTGTATGTTCCTGTCAGGATTAAAGGCAAAGTGAATAAGAATAAGGAACCTTGGGTTCTCGAGGGATATTGGAACTCTGATAAAGAAGAAGAGAGAGATGTATGACATGTATAAGCAACAGGGAGCAAATAAGATGCTTGAGGAGTATAAAAAGTGCAAGAAACTACTTAAGAAAGAAATCAGGAGGGCTAAAAGAAGACATGAGGTTGCTTTGGCAGACAAGGTGAAGGATAATCCTAAGAGCTTCTACAGGTATATTAAGAGCAAAAGGATAGTAAGGGATAAAATTGGTCCTCTTGAAGGTCAGAGTGGTCGGCTATGTATGGAACCAAAAGAAATGGGGGAGATATTAAATGGATTTTTTGCATCCGTATTTACTAAGGAAACTGGCATGGAGTCTATGGAAATAAGGCAAACAAGTAGGGAGGTCATGGAACCTATACAGATTAAAGGGGAGGAGGTGCTTGCTGTCTTGAGGCAAATCAGAGTAGATAAATCCCCAGGACCGGACAGGGTATTCCCGAGGACCTTGAAGGAGACGAGTGTTGAAATTGCAGGGGCCCTGGCAGATTATATTTAAAATGTCGGCATCCACGGGTGAGGTGCCGGATGATTGGAGGATAGGTCATGTTGTTCCATTGTTTAAAAAAGGCTCAAAAAGTAATGCAGGAAATTATAGGCCAGTAAGTTTGACGTCAGTAGTCGGTAAATTATTGGAAGGAGTACTAAGAGATAGGATCTACAAATATTTGGATAGACATGGACTTATTAGGGAGAGTCAACATGTCTTTGTGCATGGTAGGTTCTGTTTAACCAATCTATTAGAGTTTTTTGAGGAGGTTACCAGGAAAGTGGATGAAGGGAAGGCAGTGGATGTTGTCTACATGGACTTCAGTAAGGCCTTTGACAAGGTACCGCATGGGAGGTTAGTTAGGAAGGTTCAGTCACTAGGTATACATGAAGAGGTAGTAAATTGGATTAAACATTGGCTCAATGGAAGAACACAGTAAGAAGTTTAACATCACCAGGTTAAACTCCACCAGGTTTATTTGGTAGCAAAAGCCACACAAGCTTTCGGAGCCCCAAGCCCCTTCTTCAGTTGAAGAAGGGGCTTGGGGCTCTGAAAGCTTGTGTGGCTTTTGCTACCAAATAAACCTGTTGGACTTTAACCTGGTGTTGTTAAACTTCTTACTGTGTTTACCCCAGTCCAACACCGGCATCTCCACATCAATGGAAGAAGCCAGAGAGTGGTAGTGGAGGATTGCTTCTCTGAGTGGAGCCTGTGACTAGTGGTGTGCCACAGGAATCAGTGCTGGGTCCATTGTTGTTTGTCATCTATATCAATGATCTGGATGATAATGTGGTAAATTGGATCAGCAAATTTGCTGATGATACAAAGATTGGAGGTGTAGTGGACAGTGAGGAAGGTTTTCAAAGCTTGCAGAGGGATTTGGACCAGCTAGAAAAATGGGCTGAAAAATGGCAGATGGAGTTTAATGCAGACAAGTGTGAGGTATTGCACTTTGGAAGGACAAATCAAGGTAGAACATACAAGGTAACTGGTAGGACACTGAAGAGTGCAGTAGAACAGAGGGATCTGGGAATACAGATACATAATTCCCTAAAAGTGGCGTCACAGGTAGATAGGGTCGTAAAGAGTGCTTTTGGTACATTGGCCTTTATAAATCAAAGTATTGAGTATAAGAGTTGGAATGTTATGGTGAGGTTGTATAAGACATTGGTGAGGCCGAATTTGGAGTATTGTGTGCAGTTTTGGTCACCTAATTACTGGAAGGATATTAATAAGGTTGAAAGAGTGCAGAGAAGGTTTACAAGGATGTTGTGGGACTTGAGAAACTGAGTTACAGAGAAAGTTTGAATAGGTTAGGACTTTATTCCCTGGAGCGTAGAAGAATGAGGGGAGATTTGATAGAGGTGTATAACATTATGATGGGTATAGATAGAATGAATGCAAGCAGGCTTTTTCCACTGAGGCTAGGAGAGAAATAAAATAGAGGACATGGGTTAAGGGTGCAGGGGGAAACGTTTAAAGGGAGTATTAGGGGGGCTTCTTCACACAGAGAGTGGTGGGAGTGTGGAATGAGCTACCGGATAAAGTGGTGAATGCGGGCTCACTTTTAACATTTAAGAAAAACTTGGACAGGTACATGGATGAGAGGGGTGTGGAGGGATATGGTCCAGGTGCAGGTCAGTGGAACTAGGCAGAAAAACGGTTCGGCACAGCCAAGAAGGGCCAAAAAGCCTGTTTCTGTGCTGTAATGTTCTATGGTTCTATGGTAAGGATTACAGTACAGAGTATCTGTGTATTCAGGGTAAGGATTACTGTACAGAATCTCTGTGTATTCAGGGTAAGGATTACTGTACAGAATCTCTGTGTATTCAGGGTAAGGATTACTTCTTAGAGTGTCTTTGCGTTCAGGGTAAGTTTCATGTACGATGTTAGATGTGTTTTAAACCAGAAGAACAAGATGTGTTTTGCACACTTCGATTCAAAGTAACACAGAATTATTGAAAGAAATTTCTCTGTGCAAAACAGAAAAAGACAGAAGCCTTTGACGCACCTGAATGACATCACTATCAAATGAATGCTTAAAGCAATCGTGCAACCTCTTAAATATGTAACAACCATCCACCTTTACTTCTGTGGTCATGAGATCAAATTACTATGATATACATTGGATCAATAATAATTTAGACATAGTACAATGCATCATTATTATTATACTCAGTCAATATTTGATTTGATTTATTATTGTCACATGTATTAGTATGCAGTGAAAAATATTGTTTCTTGCACGCTACGCACAAAAAGGCATACCATTCATAGAGAAGGAAAGGAGAGCGTGCAGAATGTAGTGTTACAGTCATAGCTAGGATGTGGAGAAAGATCAACTTAATGCAAGCTTGCTCCATTCAAAAGTCTGACAGCTGCAGGGAAGAAGCTGTTCATGAGTTGGGTGGTACATGACCTCAGACTTTTGTATCTTTTTTCCGATGGAGGAAAGTGGAAGAGAGAATGTCCGGGGTATGTGGGGTCCTTAATTATGCTGGCTGCTTTGCCAAGGCAGCGGGAAGTGTAGACAGAGTCAAAGGATGGGAGGCTGGTTTTTGTGATGGACGAGGCTACATTCATGGCCCTTTGTAGTTTCTTGCGGTCTTGGACAGAGCAGGAGCCATACCAAGCTGTGATACATCCAGAAAGAATGCTTTCTATGGTGCATCTGTAAAAGTTGGTAAGAGTCATAGCTGGCATGCCAAATTTCCTTAGTCTTCTGAGAAAGTAAAGGCGTTGGTGGGCTTCCTTAACTATAATGTCAGCATGGGGGGACCAGGACAGGTTGTTGCTGATGTGGATGCCAAAAAACCTGAAGCTCTCGACCATTTCTACTTCATCCCCATTGATGTAGACAGGGGCATGTTCTCCACTACACTTCCTGAAGTTGCTGACTATCTCTTTCATTTTTTTGACATTGAGGGAGAGATTATTGTTGTCGCACCAGTTCACCGGATTCTCTATCTCATTCCTGTACTCCGCCTCATCATTGTTTGAGATCCGACCCACTATGGTGGTGTCATCAGCAAACTTTAAAATCGAGTTGGAGGGGAATTTGAGGAGTATAAGGAGTATAGTAGGGGGCTGAGGACACATCTTTAAGGGTGTTGAGGATGATCGTGGAGGAGCCTATCCTTACTGGTTGCAGTCTGTGGGTTAGGAAGTTCAGGATCTAGTCACAGAGGGAGGAGCCGAGGCTCAGGCTATCGTGTTTAGAGGTGAGCTTCATAGGAATAATGGTGTTGAAGGCTGAGCTGTAGTTGATAAATAGGAGTCTGACATAGGTGTCTTTGTTATCAAAGTGTTCCAGGGTTGAGTGCAGGGCCAGGGAAATGGCGTCTGCTGTGGACCTATTGCTGCGGTAGGTGAACTGCAGTGGATCCAGGCAATCTGGGAGGCCAGAATTGATTCGTGCCCATGACTAACCTTTCGAAACATTTCATACTGATGGATGTCAGAGCCACTGGACGATAGTCATTAAGTCATGCTGCTTGGCTTTTCTTTGGTATCGAAATGATGGTGGTCTTCTTGAAGCAGATAGGGACTTCAGATTGTTGTAAAGAGAGTTGATATAAAGAAGAAAATAAGAATAAGAAAATAAATATAAATAAGAAAGTCGATCATGTGGATTTCTAATTCTCTTTTGTTGTACACGACGTTCTGGAGTTTGGTTGTCCTTGACCCTAGAGTATGATTTGAAACTTCAGTAGACACTTCTTCTTTTGGGACTAATTCTGTATCATTCTTGCTTGTATAGTAGCAAAGATACAATCTTCAGGCAACTCAGATTCAACTGAGTCTTCCGTAGCCGTATTCACAACACAGGGGACTAAAGAAGTTGCTATTTCTGGAGATGATTCTGAAAAATCATTTTGACGTGACAACAACTGGTCAGCATGACATCACCAATCTGGTTCATCTTGACTTTGAACCGTGTAAGAAATTGGTCCTGTTTTTGCTAAAACTATGGCTGGTTCCCCATTCTCATTTGTGGCATAATTACACACGAACACTCGAGCTCCTGGTTCGAATAAGCATTGTCTTTTAAAAAACATTTGTTTCATTGATTATCGGAAGGAGATAAGAAACAAAGTCCAATACAATGAACAGCCCCTACCCCTCAGTGAACAAACAATAACTAGAATCATAGAATCACTGCAGGGCAGATAGAGGCCATTCAGCCCATTGAGTCTGCACTGACTCTCTGACAGAGTCTCTTACCCAGGACCTTTCCCCTACCCTATCCCTATAACTCCAAACATTTCCCATGGCCAATCCACCTAACCTACACAGGGGCAATTTAGAATGGCCAATCTATCTAACCTTCACATCTTTGGACACTAAGGGGCAATTTTGCATGACTAATCTACCTAACCCGCAAATCTTTGGACTGTGGGAGAAAACCGGAGCACTCGGAGGAAACCCATGCAGACATAGGGAGAACGTGCAAACTCCACATAGACAGTCACCTGAGGCCGGAATTGAAACCAGGTCCCTGGCACTAGGAGGCAGCAGTGCAAACCACTGTGCCACCAATTCCTTAAAGAAAGAAGCAAAAGGCTACCAAATGCAAAAATATTTCACAGTGGATTCTGGTACGCATAATCCACTCCAAATACAAAAAAAAATGTTCAGTCTTATAACCAGGATGGAGAAGTTTGGTAAGGGGAAATTTACAGTTTGATAGAACCCTCCTGTGAACTATTAATGAAGCAAAGGCAGTTTCATCTGCCTTAATCTTAGTGAAACTAGCCAAATATTGCTGTCAAAGAATGAGGGAAAAGTCAATATTTCGAGCTTTGGAGAGAGTATCAAAGAGAAGGAACCAGAAACCAGTTAGCGTTGGGCATGGGCAGAACATGTGGGTTCAGTCTACAGGTGCAACTGAACAGCTGTCCCATTTGTTGGTTGTGCAGGAACAAGAATAAACTATTTCTAGACTTGAAGTGAATTCTGTGCAGAAGGTTAAACTGAATGAAGCTGAAGCGAGCACAGGAGGAGTTGACCCTGAGAAGGACCTCCTCTCAGCGGCTATCCACTAAGTCAAGCTCAAACTCTGCTTCCCAATCGTTTCTTGTCTTGTGGAGAGGAGAGGGACCAGAGAACAGAACAAGACCATACAATCTTCAAACCAAACCTCAGCGGGTTTGAGGCAATGATAAAAATCCCTTCCAATAATGTGTTTGGAGGCAGCTGAGGAAAGGGTGAGCAGTGGTTAGATTTACACACATCCTTGTCAGACAGTAAGTTTGTGCTAAATCCCCATTGAGTCTGACCTTTATCTTCGGGCATGAGAACCATGTCGAAGGGATGAGGTGAATGGTCTGATAGAACAACGGTAGCACACTCAGCAGCTTAAACTATGCGGAGAGAAGCCCTGTATAAAAGAGAGTGGTCGAACCATGAGTAAGCATGATGGACATGAGAGAAGTAGGAAAAGTCCCTTATGACTGGATAGAGTAAACACCAAGGGTCAACACAACCCATTTGAGTCATAAAAATGGGGCAGCACGGTGGCACAGTGGTTAGCACTGCTGCCTCATTGTGCCAGAGACCCGGGTTGATTCCCAGCTTGGGTCACTGTCTGTGTGGAGTCTGCACGTCCTCCCCGTGTCTGTGTGGGTTTCCTCCGGATGCTCCAGTTTCCTCCCCACAGTCCGAAAGATGTGCTGGTTAGGTGCATTGGCCATGCTAAATTCTCCCTCAGTGTACCCGAACAGGCACTGGAGAGTGGCGACTGGGGGATTTTCCCAGTAACTTCATTGCAGTGTTAATGTAAGCGTACTCATAACGCTAATAAATAAACTTTAAACTTTGTAAAGGGGGCCCTGGACATGCTGAGAAGGGTGAAAGTTGAAAGAGGATAATTACAACATAAGAACTAGGAGCAGGAGTAGGCCATTTGGCCCCTCGAGTCTGCTCCGCCATTCAATAAGATCATGGCTGATCTTTTTGTGGACTCAGCTCCACTTACCCGCCCGCTCACCATAGACCTTAATTCCTTTACTGTTCAAAAATGTTTCTATCCTTGCCTTAAAAACATTCAATGAGGTAGCCTCAACTGCTTCACTGGGCAGGGAATTCCACAGATTCACAACCCTTTGTGTGAAGAAGTTCCTCCTGAACTCAGTCCTAAATCTGCTTCCCCTTATTTTGAGGCTATGCCCCCTAGTTCTAGTTTCACCCGCAAGTGGAAACAACTTCCTTGCTTCTATCTTATCTATTCCCTTCATAATCTTACATGTGTCTATAAGATCTCCTCTCATTCACAGAACGGAAATTACCAACATAGCGAATCTCTCCCATCCTCCCTCCATTCCCAAAACAGCCAACACACTTCCACACACCAGAACAAAAACCAAACCATAGTAATAAACTGTTAAATGAAACCATGAATCAAGCCCTAAGCTCGCCATTAGAACCAATTATTTTATCCGCCTTACTTGGCATCCATTGACTAAACAACCTTGATAGTGAGACATGTCCCTGACATGTGACCTATATTATCTAACACTATTATATAAACCTTGCTCATTACATCCATATAGATAGAGCTCAGATGCATTTGAACAAGTGAACATGGCTGTAATTTGGAGCTTATCAGGTGGCCGGTGCAGGGATTCAGATACAGGATTCTCAGAACAACACCCAAAATGTATCGATCTCACGGCTAGATCAGTAACGAGACTGCGTCTAACATTCCGTCTTGAATCAGGATAGCCCGATATTTTAATCGCGATTGAAAGAATCAACAAGATCACCCCACGGGAATGGGGATTCCCGTGGAATAAATAAAATCCGATATTGTCAGTCCCCACAGCCAGAGTACGAACCAAGACATGAGACTACTCTGTGGGTCCACATTCAATAGGACCACCTACAATGACCCTGAATATAAACAACAATGAGCAGTATTGAAAGAGTCTGGTTTCCAGTTGTTGCTCCCATCAAATCAACCGAGGCAGCCCGTCAAGAATTAAGTCTGTGTCACTGGAGGAATGTCTCACCTGGTGTGTCAAAGAAGTGATTTTCTCTGTTAAATGTGACTGGGAGACGGGCAGAGTGAGTCAATCTGAAGATTACTCCTCTCTTGTACAGCGTGGAGTTGTTGTTAAATGCTGCTCGCCTCATAGAACATAGAACAGTACAGCACAGAACAGGCCCTTCGGCCCTCAATGTTGTGCCGAGCTTTGTCCGAAACCAAGATCAAGTTATCCCACTCCCTATCATCCTGGTGTGCTCCATGTGCCTATCCAATAACCGCTTGAAAGTTCCGAAAGTGTCCGACTCCACTATCACAGCAGGCAGTCCATTCCACACCCCAATCACTCTCTGAGTAAAGAACCTACCTCGGACATCCCTTCTATATCTCCCTCCATGAACCTTATAGTTATGCTCCCTAGTAACAGCTACATCCACCCGAGGAAATAGTCTTTGAACGTTCACTCTATCTATCCCCTTCATCATCTTATAAACCTCTATTAAGTCGCCTCTCAACCTCCTCCGCTCCAAAGAGAAAAGCCCTAGCTCCCTCAACCTTTCCTCATAAGACCTACCCTCCAAACCAGGCAGCATCCTGGTAAATCTCCTTTGCACTCTCTCCAATGCTTCCACATTCTTCTTATAGTGAGGTGACCAGAACTGCACACAATATTCCAAATGTGGTCTCAACAAGATCCTGTACAGTTGCAGCATAACCCCATGGCTCTTAAACTCAAACCCCCTGTTAATAAACGCGAACACACTATAGGCCTTCTTCACGGCTCTATCGACTTGAGTGGCAACCTTCAGAGATCTGTGGATATGAACCCTAAGATCTCTCTGTTCCTCCACATTCCTCAGAACCCTACCGTTGACCCTGTAATCCACATTCAAATTTGTCCTACCAAAATGAATCACCTCGCACTTATCAGAGTTAAACTCCACCTGCCATTTTTCAGCCCAGCTCTGCATCCTATCTATGTCTCTTTGCAGCCTACAACAATCCTCCACCTCATCCACTACTCAACCAATCTTGGTGTCATCAGCAAATTTACTGATGCACCCTTCAGTCCCCTCCTCCAAGTCATTGATAAAAATCACAAATAGTAGAGGACCCAGCATTGATCCCTGTGGCACACCGCTGGTAACTGGTCTCCAGTCTGAAAATTTTCCATCCACCACCACCCTCTGTCTTCTATGAGATAGCCAGTTACTTATCCAATCGGCCAACTTTCCCTCTATCCCACACCTCTTTACTTTCTTCATGAGCCGACCATGGGGAACCTTATCAAACGCCTTACTAAAATCCATGTATATGACATCAACTGCTCTACCTTCATCAACACACTCAGTTACCTCCTCAAAGATTTCAATCAAATTTGTGAGGCAAGACTTACCCTTCACGAATCCATGCTGACTATCCCGGATTAAGCTGAATCTTTCTAAATGGTCATAAATCCTATCCTTCAGGACCTTTATCATTAACTTACCGACCACCGAAGTAAGACTAACTGGCCTATAGTTACCAGGGTCATTCCTGTTTCCTTTCTTGAACAGAGGAACAACATTTGCCACTCTCCAGTCCTCTGGCACTATCCCCGTGGACAGTGAGGACCCAAAGATCAAAGCCAAAGGCTCTGAAATCTCATCCCTTGCCTCCCAAAGAATCCTAGGATATATCTCTTCTGGCCCAGGGGACTTATCGACCCTCAGGTTTTTCAAAATCGCTAATACATCTTCCCTCAGAACATCTACCTCCTCCAGCCTATCAGCCTGTATCCCACTCTCATCCTCAAAAACATGGCCCCTCTCCTTGGTGAACACTGAAGAAAAGTATTCATTCATCGCCTCTTCTATCTCTTCTGACTCCATGCACAAGTTCCCACTATTGTCCTCGACCGGCCCTAACCTCACCCTGGTCATTCTTTTATTTCCCACATAAGAGTAAAAAACCTTGGGGTTTTCCTTGATCCAACCCGCCAATGACTTCTCATGCCCCCTCCGAGCTCTCCTAAGCCCTTTTTTTAGCTCATTCCTTACTAACTTGTAACCCTCAATCGACCCAACTGAACCTTGTCTTCTCATCCTTACATACGCTTCCTTTTTCTTCTTGACAAGACATTCAACCTCTTTTGTGAATCATGGTTCCCTCACTTGGCCATTTCCTCCCTGCCTGACAGGGACATACCTATCAAGGACACGCAGTATTTGTTCCTTGAACAAGCTCCACTTTTCATTTGTGCCCTTCCCTGACAGTTTCTGTTCCCACCTTATGCTCCCTAATTCTTGCCTAATCGCATCATAATTACCCCTCCCCCAATTATAAACCTTGTCCTGCCGTACGGCCCTATCCCTCTCCATTGCAATAATGAAAGACACCGAATTGTGGTCACTATCTCCAAAGTGCTCTCCCACAACCAAATCTAACACTTGGCCCGGTTCATTACCCAGTACCAAATCCAATGTGGCCCCACCTCTTGTTGGCCTATCCACATATTGTGTCAGGAAACCCTCCTGCACACACTGTACAAAAACTGCCCCATCCGAACTATTCGACCTATAAAGGTTCCAATCAATATTTGGAAAGTTAAAGTCACGCATGACAACTACCCTGTGAGCCCCACACCTATCCATAATCTGCTTTGCAATTTCTTCCTCCACATCTCTATTACTATTTGGGGGCCTATAGAAAACTCCTAACAACGTGACCGCTCCTTTCCTATTTCTAACTTCAGCCCATATTACCTCAGTAGGCAGATCCCCCTCGAACCGCCTTTCTGCAGCCGTTAAGCTATCCTTGATTAACAATGCTACTCCTCCACCTGTTTTACCACCTTCTCTACTGTTACTGAAACATCCGTACCACGGAACGTCCAACAACCATCCCTGTCCCTGTTCTAACCATGTCTCCATGATGGCCACAACATCGTAGTCCCAAGTACCAATCCACACTCCAAGTTCACCTACCTTGTTCCGGATGCTCCTTGCATTGAAGTGGACACACTTCAACCCATCTTCCTGTCTGCCGGTACACTCCTGCGACCTTGATACCCCCCTCAGTACCTCACTACACTCAACACTGGCTTCTGGACTACAGCTCGTTTTCCCATCCCCCTGACAAATTAGTTTAAACCCCCCCCCGAAGAGCCATAGCAAATTTCCCTCCCAGGATATTGGTGCCCCTCTGGTTCAGGTGCACCCCGTCCCGTTTGTACAGGTCCCACCTTCCCCAGAATGTGTTCCAATTATCCATGTAACTGAAACCCTCCCTCCTACACCATCCCTGCAGCCATGTGTTTATCTGCACTCTCTCCCTGTTCCTCAACTCGCTATCACGTGGCACCGGCAACAAACCAGAGATGACAACATGGTTTGTCCTGGCTCGCAGCTTCCACCCGAGCTCCCTAAATTTCTGTTTTAAATCCCTGTCCCTTCTCTTACTTATGTCATTGGTACCGATGTGTACCACGACTTATGACTGTTCCCCCTCCCCCTTAAGGATCCTGAAAACACGGTCTGAGACATCACGGACCCTTGCACCTGGGAGACAACATACCATCCGTGAGTCTCTTTCGCTGCCACAGAACCTCCTATCTATCCCTCTAGAACCATAGAACCATAGAAAATTACAGCTCAGAAACAGGCCTTTTGGCCCTTCTTGTCTGTGCCGAACCATTTTTTGCCTAGTCCCACTGACCTGCACTTGGACCATATCCCTCCACACCCCTCTCATCCATGAACGCGTCCAAGTTTTTCTTAAATGTTAAAAGTGACCCCGCATTTACCACTTTATCTGGCAGCTCATTCCACACTCCCACCACTCTCTGCGTGAAGAAGCCCCCCCTAATATTCCCTTTAAACTTTTCTCCTTTCATCCTTAACCCATGCCCTCTGGTTTTTTTCTCCCCTAGCCTCAGCGGAAAAAGCCTGCTTGCATTCACTCTATCTATACCCATCAAAATCTTATACACCTCTATCAAATCTCCCCTCAATCTTCTACGCTCCAGGGAATAAAGTCCCAACCTATTCAATCTCTCTCTGTAACTCAGCTTCTCAAGTCCCGGCAACATCCTTGTGAACCTTCTCTGCACTCTTTCAACCTTATTTACATCCTTCCTGTAACTAGGTGACCAAAACTGTACACAATACTCCAAATTCGGCCTCACCAATGCCTTATATAACCTTACCATAACACTCCAACTTTTATACTCGATCCTCCTATTTATAAAGGCCAATGTACCAAAGGCACTCTTTACGACCCTATCCACCTGTGACGTCACTTTTAGGGAATTCTGTACCTGTATTCCCAGATCCCTCTGTTCAACTGCACTCTTCAGACTCCTACCATTTACCCTGTACGTTCTACTTTGGTTTGTCCTTCCAATGTGCAATATCTCACACTTGTGAGATAACTAATGAGTCCCCAATAGCTATTGCTCTCCTGCTCTCCCCCTTTCCCTTCTGAGCCACAGGGACAGACTCCGTGCTGGAGATCCGGTCACCGTGGCTTACCACTGGTAGGTCGTCCCCCTCAATTGTATCCAAAGCGGTATACTTGTTGCCGAGGGGAACAACCACAGGGGATCCCTGCACTGACTGTTTCCTCCCAGACCCTCTCACCGTCACCCACCTATCTTCATTCCTCGGAGTAACTACATCCCTGAAGCTTCTATCTATGTACTCCTCTGCCTCTTGAATGATCCGAAGTTCATCCAGCTCCAGTTCCCTCACGCGGTTTTTGAGGAGCTGCAGATGGGTGCACTTCCCACAGGTGAAATCAGCAGGGACACTGACGGCGCCCTCACCTCCAACGTTCTGCAGGAGGAACATTGCACTGCCTGCACACCCATCCCCTCTAGATAACTTGCTGATACAACAAGAAAAAGAAAGAAAGAGCTTACCTGCTCTCACTCCGGGTCTTTTTAGGTTAGAGGAGGGGGGAAGGTGGGAGATGCTACACGTGTAGTGTCTCAAGTTTCTTCACCGTTCAGATTTATTGGGTACAACAAAATTACCCAGGTCTCCCCACGGCCGACTTCTGGTTTCTGATTTCCTGCTGCTCTTTTTTAAAAAAAGCTCCAAAAAAGTAAGTGAAAATAAACTCAGCTTAACTTCCAGCTCTCCTCGCCAAAATCGCTCCCCTCTTTGCCCGCTCTGCCGGAAGCCTCCTTGCCAGATCTGCACTCAATGTCCCAGTAAATCCTGATTGTGTGGCCAAGTGGCATTGTGGCTTGTGGTGTTCCCTGGCCCACCTGAGAACGAGTTCCTTCTCCTTGTAGTGATGGATCCACACCAGCCATGGCTGGCAGGGGCATCGGCAGGGCAAAGTTTTGGCCGAAGGGTACGGTGGGCTCGGGGGGGTTTGAGGAAAGTTTCCTCGCCTGCCACCTTTCTGAACAGTTCCGGCACAAACTGTGTTTTGTCATCTTCATTGGTTTTCCAGTCATCCATCGCCTTTGGCTTGCAACAGCGCACTTTCCTTAATCGCCCAGTCAGCTTGGAGTCTAGCGTACAGCTCCCGTCGCTGTGCTCCAAGAGGGCCATCTCAGTGTTGGCGTGGGGATTGAGAGCTGAACGAATGGTGTCGAAGGAGGACCAGACAGGACCCAATGACTCTCCCAGTGAATATTTCAGCTCCGGACCCAAACTTCGTTGGGATTTATCAAGCTCAGTGACAAGAATTTCTCTGAAAGCTTCAAAGGTTACCTGAGGGCCAAAGTTGGTTTTAATCCGAGTAGCAAATAGGAATATATCAGGATGGTGAAAGGAAGCTAATAAAACACCCATCAGGAGAGACGCTGCGTCTGATTCTCCGACATTGCTCAACCCAAAGTCTATGAGCGTTGTTTTGCCCTCACCTTCTATCGAGCAACTTGAGATTGTTGCTTTGACAAAGGGTCATCCAGACTGAAGCGTTGGCTCTATTCTCTCCCTGCAGATGCTGTCAAACTTGCTGAGATTTTCCAGCATTTTCTGTTTTTGTTTGAGATTGTTATTGAGGCTTTACTACCTCTGAAGTTTCTGCAGGTATTAACAAAACAAACATAGTTTTCATCTTTCTCTTCAATAGTAACCCAGGTCAACTTTGGGTAGTCACATGAGTAGTGTTTCTATTAAATGCCAAAAGGCTATTCATAGATTGTGATAATGAATCTTGCTCTCTTAAAGCTTTTGAAAAATGTTTCAAGGACTGTATGAATCTTTCAGATAATTCATTGGTTCATAGAATCCCTGCAGTGCAGAAGGAAGTCATTCAGCCCATCGAGCCTGAACCGACAACAATCTCACCCAGGCCCTATCCCTGTAACCATCATGATGTTTCAGATTCCAGCATCCGCAGTAATTTGCTTTTATCTTTTACTCCTATTCCTGTATCCCCACGTATTTATCCTGCTAATCTCCCAACACTAAGGATCAATTTAGCATGGCGAATCCACCTCGCCTGCACATCGGTTTCCTCCGGAAACCAGAGCACCCGGGGGAAACCGACACAGACACGGGGACAATGTGCAGACTCCACGCAGGCAGTGACCCGAGGCTGGAATTGAACCCATATCCCTGGAGCAGTGAGGCAGCAGTGCTAACTACTGTGCCACCGTGTTGATGGATGATAAGGTGTGGCTTTTACATGTTGAATACCATTTACTTTGAGAGAATCCTCAAACTCGTGTGGGGTAAACTGTGAACCATTATTACTAACAATCTGTTCCAGTTTTCCAAATCTTGCAAACATTTTGTCAAGTTTTTGAATGTTTGTTCAGTTGTAGTGGATCTCATGATAACAAATTCTGGCCACTTTGAGTGTGTGTCAATTATGACTAAGAACATGAAACCTTCAAATGGACCAGCAGAATTTATATGCATTCATTGCCGTGACATTTTAGGCCACTCCCATGTGTGTAAAGGAGACAATGATGGTTTCTTATTCATGCATAGGATTGACACTGTCCCACTTCTTCTTCAATCTGAGCCCCCAAACACAGTAACCAAAAACACCTATGTGCTATTCTTTAATTCCGACTATACCAGGATGTTCTTCAAGTAGTTGTTCAAGAACTCTTCCATGCAGATGAGGGGGAATGATCACTTCGATTCCCCACAATAAACATGCACCTTAGACGGTCAACTCAATCTTTTGATACACATCTGGTTTCAAATCAAGATGTGTATGATGTGATCTAGCTATCAATCCTTTCAATACTATATTCATCACCTTCCCCAACACAGGATCATTTCTGGTGTGTCTCTGAACTTGAGAAGTTGTCACAGGCAAATGATCCATCAGCGAAAAGAAAGAATATTAGCAAAACTAATTGGTGCCATCTGTTCAGTAGGTAAAAATAAGTGTGATAATGCATCAGAATGGCACTCTGATTGACAATACTTTATATCATAGGAGTGTTAGATAAAATGAGTGCCCGTCTTTGAAATTAGCTAGCAGCTAATGATGGTATGCCTTTATACAGCCTAACAATAGTAGTTGAGGGTTGACGATCAGTGAATAATGTGAAATGATGACCATATAAATAATGATGAATCCTTCATACACCAAAAATTATACTCAGTGCTTCTTTCTCTAATTGAGCACAGTTAGACTCAACAGTAGTCAGAGTACACAAAGCAAAAGGTTTTGGCCGTTCTTCTCTCGAATGCATAATATGTGAAATGACTGCCCCTGCTCCATAAGGCGAAGCATCACAAGCAAATAGTAATGGTAGCTTTGGATTAAAATAAACCAATACTTCAGACTTCTGCAAAGAATCTTTGACATCCTTGTATTCTTTCTCACATTCTGTTGTCCAGTCCCATGACTGTTTCACACATAGTAAATTATGCAATGGCTTCAATAATGTGGATAATTTAGGAACACATTTGCCATAATAAATTCGTCGGATGTGGTTCTAAAATATCTTCCATCTTTTTCGGTGCTTTGTTACCCAAATACTAGACTGATGTCTGCGAAAAGCCAAATTTATTTTTCTTGACGTGCCGACCATGCACTTGGCGACATTCTGAGGTTGGTTCTAAATTATTCAATTGCATTTTGCCGTGAATGTACCAACAAGTCAAAGGTCACCAGCATTTTGAAAGGTATTTCACAGGATGTCAGTCCCAACACTTGGGTAAACAATTGCACCATCCAGGGAAGGCATGCATTTGTTAATCTTTGAGCTGAGGGTGCAGACCATAACACCATAAGATACAAGACAGATATATACCTGATATATGAGATATAAGGTATAGGAGCAGAATTAGGCCATTCGGCCCATCAAGTCTGCTTTGCCATTCAATCATGGATGATAGGTTTTTCAACCTTATTCTCCCATTGTATGGGCGGCACGGTAGCACAGTGGTTAGCACTGCTGCTTCACAGCTCCAGGGACCTGGGTTCGAGTCCCGGCTTGGGTCACTGTCTGTGTGGAGTTTGCACATTCTCCCCGTGTCTGCATGGGCTTCCTCCGGGTGCTCCAGTTTCCTCCCCCAGTCCAAAGATGTGTGGGTTAGGTTGATTGGCCGTGCTAAAACTGCCCCTTAGTGTCCTGAGATGCGCAGTTAGGAGGGATTAGCGGGTAAATATGTAGGGATATGGGGGTAGGGCCTGGGTGGGATTGTGGTTGGTACAGACTCGATGGGCCAGATGGCCTCTTTCTGCACTGTAGGGTTTCTATGATTCCAGCCTTTTCCCCATACCTTTGATCCCTTTACCAATCAAGAACATATCTATCTCTTTCTTTAATACATTCAATGACCTGGCCTCCACAACCTCCTGTGGCAATGAATTCCATAGATTCATCACCCTCTGGCTGAAGAAATGCCTCCTCACCTTGGCCAATACACAGAAAGAACCATCAGATGGAAATAATAGTATAATCGGCAATCTTTTCATGGAAGCAGGGAAGCAGTTTCCAATTAGCACCGTGCAGCACAGATTCCACCCAGCAACCTTTTAGCCAGTTCTAGCTAGCAGACTAGAAGCAAGTGTGCAGAAAACTTCGTGGAGTTAAAAACTGATATCTTTGCTGAGCCAAGAAGAGATACTCCTGAGAATAACTCCTCAATCCTATACAGTTTGATAACTATAAGCTGGCCTTTACTTATAGATCTGGTGAGGTGGATGTTGCTTGGGAAGAGGGAAGTCTGAAAGAGTTCAGATCTCATAAGTGTATTATGGATCTAAAGGGTAATTTCTACTTAAACTGTGAGGGTGTGTCTGATAGTCCTTATACATAACTGTTTTAGATCATTATAGTCCTGTTTGTGTATATGTGTCTTTTCAGTATTGTGATAAATTGTCTTTATCAAGTGTTGTACTATGACTGGGCCAGTTACTGTTGTCACTGGGTCTCCCAGCTGGCTCCTCACACCAAAACCTTACCCCACTATGAACCAGTGTCCCAGATTAGGACATCCTTGCAGATAACATCAGCTGGGCTCATGACATCTTATTCACTGAACTCTATAATTAGAATATCATCCAAGTAATGTTGTACACCAGAGAGAGACCATTTAAAATCTGATCCAACGATTTCTGGAATAGGGCTGGTGTCTATGTTATTACGAAAAACAAAGTTTTATAATGCAAAAGACCTTTATGAGTAACAATGGTAAGCAATGGTTGAGATTCAGCAGTTACATTCATTGGTGAATATGAATGTGAAAGATCATTCTTGCTGAATTTCTGCCCACCTGATAACCCAGCAAACAATTCTTCTATTAATGGAAGTGAATATTGATTAGCTCACAACACTGGATTTAGAGTTGTTTTAAAATCACCACAAATACAAACTGAACCATCCGATTTCATGACAGGTACAATTGGGGTAACCCAATCATTCATTGTGACTGACTCTAACACAACAGTGTTAACAAGTTGTACAAAACAAAGTTTTATAATGCAAAAGACCTTTATGAGTAACAATGGTAAGCAATGGTTGAGATTCAGCAGTTACATTCATTGGTGAATATGAATGTGAAAGATCATTCTTGCTGAATTTCTGCCCACCTGATAACCCAGCAAACAATTCTTCTATTAATGGAAGTGAATATTGATTAGCTCACAACACTGGATTTAGAGTTGTTTTAAAATCACCACAAATACAAACTGAACCATCCGATTTCATGACAGGTACAATTGGGGTAACCCAATCATTCATTGTGACTGACTCTAACACAACAGTGTTAACAAGTTGTACTAACTCTTCTTCAGGCTTGGGAAAAATTGCATATAGCACCACTCTTGAGTTGAGACTTCTTGATTGACTAGTAGGCTTTAATCCTGAGTTTCACTTGAACTCCCTTCATTGGGTAGCACGGTAGCACAGTGGTTAACACTGTTGCCTCACAGCACCAGGGACCCAGGTTCGATTCGCGGCTTGGGTCACTGTCTGTGTGGAGTTTGAACGTTCTCCTCATGTCTGCATGGGTTTCCTCCAGGTGCTCCGGCTTCCCCTCACATTTTGAAAGACGTGCTGGTTAGCTACATTGGCCATGCTAAATTCTCCCGCAGTGTACCCGAACAGGCACCGGAGTGTGGCGACTTGGGGATTTTCACAGTAACTTCATTGCAGTGTTAATGTAAGCCTACTTGTGACACTAATGAATAAACTTAAACTTAAACCAAGTGTCTTTTCGAACACATTTTTGTACTTATCCAGAAGGTCTGTTTTGGTATCTGTTGACAGCGCTCCTCCAGTTAAGCTTTATCTTCTCCAACCATGATCTCCAAAATAGAGCTGGAAAATTACCATTGACCACATGGAGAGGCAACTCCACCATTTATCCACTCAAATCTACATTGACCATGATGTAACTTTTTAATGGCACGACCTCTTCCGTGTATGTCCTTAAAATCATATCAGCTGGTTCGAAAGGTAGAAGCTTGAGCTTTTGTTGGTATGTAGCCTCAGGAATTAAAGGTACAGCAGCTTCAGTATCACGTTCCACCCTAATCTGTGTGACTCACTCTGTATGGACATGACGTTCAGCCAGAACTCTTCATCATATTTCTAGACATTCCCTTCTTCACAATCGTAATTCTTTTTCTTCCATGTTGTAAATTATGTTTTTGTAGAATGCAACTTGTTCTTCTTGAAGGTACTCAGATTCTTCTTCTGAATATTCTTCTCAGGGGAAGCTGATCTAGCCCAACAAGCTTTTGTGATGTGACCCATTTTGCCAGGATTCTTGCATTGACAATCCTTGCTTGAGTGTTCACTCATTGAATGGCCCATTTTGGCACATCTGTGACATGCTTGTTGCTGTTTTGACTTTTTATGGGCAACTTGAGGTTCTTCATTCCTGCACTTCACTCCTGTGAAGCCTCTTTAGCAGCCAGTTCCATCAACACTGTGATTTCTACTGCTGACTTTAAAGTCAAAGCTTGTTCAGTAAGCGATCTTCTTTGGCTAGCCTCTTTTTGGAGACCACAGACTAGACGATCTCAAAGAGAGTCTTCTAATGACTCACAATGTTGTGCCAGCAATTTTAGGTTGCCCCAAAGTGAGCAATGCTTTGGCCTTCCACTTGGAGTGAAACCTGTACTGTTCCACAATGATCGGTGGCTTTGGAGAGTAATGCTCTTCAAGGATCTTTGTCAGATCATCGTGACTTTTGTTTCCTGGCTTTGCTGGATGAATAAATTTCCAGAGCAAATTAAAGGTTTTACTTCCTATTGTACTGAGAAAACCTGGTACGAGCAACTGGTTTGCAATTTTGTTCGCTTTTACATTGGTGAATATGCAAATGAAAATACTCAGCATAGGAATTCCATGATTTATTTTCTTTATTGAAAGGGCCTATAGATTCTAATTATCCTGCCAGTTCTGTGGATGACATTAGCGACTTGAGGCTATCAGTATATATATATATATATATTATTTCTAACTGTCTTCCCAGAACTCCCCTTTTTACCTTGGAGACCGTTAGCTTGATATCTACTTTTCAAATGACCCAAGCCATATAGTGAAGCATCTGTGCCAGATTTGCCCTGCATCTCACACTTCTCTAATTGGAAAAAACCCTGCAATGCATGGAAGAAAATGTGAAAGTAAAGCAGCTGCCTGCAACACCCTATTGACATCACCATGGAACCATGTGATCAGCACCTAAAACAACTGTCAAAACAATGAAATATATAACAATGTACAGGATCTTTGTGTTCATTGTAAGGATTACTGTCAATCTTCGCTGCATGTTCGTGGCAAACATTAGAATACAGAGTCTCTGTGTATTGGGTAAAGATTACTGTACAGACTCTGTATTCAGGGTAAGGATTACTGTACAGACTCTGTATTCAGGGTAAGGATTATTGTACAGACTCTGTGTATTCAGGGTAAGGATTACTGTACAGACTCTGTATCCAGGGTAAGGATTATTGTATAGAATCTCTGTATTCAGGGTGAGGATTACTGTATCGAGTCTCTGAGGATTCAGGGTAAGGATTACTGTACAGAGTCACTGTGTATTCAGGGTATGGATCACTGTACAGAGTCTCTGTGTATTCAGGGTAAGGATTACTGTACAGAGTCTGTGTATTCAGGGAAGGATTACAGTACAGAGTCTCTGTGTATTCAGGGTAAGGATTACTGTATAGAGTCTGTGTATTCAGGGTAAGGATTACTGTACAGAGTCTCTGTGTATTCAGGGTAAGGATTACTGTACAGAGTCTCTGTGTATTCAGGGTAAGGATTACTGTACAGAGTCTCTGTGTATTCAGGGTAAGGATTACTGTACAGAGTCTCTGTGTATTCAGGGTAAGGATTACTGTACAGAGTCTCTGTCTATTCAGATTACTGATTAGATTTGATTGGATTTGATTTATTATTGTCACATGTATTAGTATACAGTGAAAAGTTTTGTTTTTTGTGCACTATACAGACAAAGCATACCATACATAGGAAAGGAGAGAGTGCAGAATGTAGAGTTACAGCCATAGCTAGGGTGTAGAGAAAGATCAACTTAATATGAGGCTGGTCCATTCAAATGTCTGATGGCACCAGGGAAGAAGCCGTTCTTGAGTCGGTTGGTACGTGCCCTCAGACTTTTGTATCTTTTTCCCGACAGAAGAAGGTGGAATGAGTATGTCCAGTGTCTGTGGGGTCCTTGATTACGCTGGCTGATTTCCGAGTAGTGGGAAGTGTGGACAGAGTCAATGGATGGGAGGCTGGTTTGCGTGATGGACTGGACTTCATTCACCACCCTTTGTAGATTTTTGCGGTCTAGTCAGAGGAGAGCCATACCAAGTAGTGATACATCTGGAAAGAATGCTTTCTATGGTGCATCTATAGAGGTTGGTAGCGAACATGCCAAATTTCTTTACCTACTGATAAAGTAGAGGCAATAGTGGATTTTCTAACCTATAGCACACAGAGTCTGTGTATTCAGGGTAAGGATTACTGTCCAGAGTCTCTGTATACTCAGGGTGAGGATTACTGTACAGAGTCTCTGTGTATTCAGGGTAAGGATTACTGTACAGAGTATCTGTGTATTCAGGGTAAGGATTACTGTACAGAGTCTCTGTATACTCAGGGTGAGGATTACTTTACAGAGTCTCTGTATACTCAGGGTAAGGATTACTGTACAGAGTATTCTCTATGTATTCAGGGTGAGGATTACTGTACAGAGTATCTGTGTATTCAGGGTAAGGATTACTGTACAGAGTCTCTGTATACTCAGGGTGAGGATTACTGTGCAGAGTATTCTCGGTGTATTCAGGGTGAGGATATGTTGCAGCGTGATTCTTTTCCTGATTCTGTTGTGTAACCTCAGCAATCTGCTGTGGTTTGGCGATTTAACGGAATTTCTTTTGGAGATGCTTTCCTGTCCATATTGCCTTTCTGGATTTCCTGCCTCTTCCCGTTTCCCCCTCTGTATCAGGCTGCCTCTTTTCCCTGCTCTCTCTATCTATTTCCATCTATCTTTCGACCTCTTCCTTGCTGTGCTGTTTTTTTCTCTCTTTCTCACGCTCCCTCTCTCCTTCTCTGTTGCTCTTTTTTTCTCTGTCTTTGTGCCTCCCTTCAACTTGTTCTTTCTTTCCACCTCCCTGTGTCCATTTTTCTTTCTGTTCCACTCTCTCTTCCTATTTTCTTACTCTCTGTCTCTTTATCTCCTCTTTGCTGCCGGCTGCTCTCAGTCTCTGCAATCTCCCTCGCTTCTCTTTAATTTGTTCTCTCCCAGACTCTCTGCTTGTTCCTCACTCAGTCTCACTGGCTGAAATTCTCCAAAGTCACACACCAAGGCCCTGATTTTACCGGCACGGCCGCCCGAGCTTCGTAAGATCGTGCCCAAGACCAAGGGGGAATGTCGTTCTGCGATCCTCGCCCGCCCTGATTTCGGGGAGGCTGCACTGGTAAAATCAGGGCCCAAATCTCCGTTCACTGCAGCTGGACCAGACAATCCCAGCCGCGGATGAGATCAGAAAATACCGGCCTCTGATCTTTTCCTCTATCTGTAACCGCTCTCTGTCGCTGTCTCTCTCTCTCCCTCTCTCTCTTCCTGCCTCACACTGACTTTCTCTCTGACTCTCTGTGCCTGTGCCTCTCTCTTTCTGCATCTCTCTCTCCTTCTCTACATCTCTAGGGCGGCATTGTGGCACAGTGGTTAGCATTGATGCTTCACAGCGCTAGTGACCCGGGTTCGATTCCCGGTTTGGGTCACTATCTGTGTGGAGTTTGTACATTCTCCCCGTGTCTGCATGGGTTTCCTCCGGGTGCTCCGGTTTCCTCCCACAGTCCAAAGATGTGCGGGTTAGGTTGGTTGGCCATGCTAAATTGCCCCTTAGTGCCCCAAGATGTGAAGGTTAGATGGATTCGCCATGGTAAATACATGAGGTTACGGGGATAGGGTGGGGGAGTGTCTGTCAGAGAGTCGGCGATGGGCCGAATGGCCTCGTACTGTACTTGTAGGGATTCTATGATTCTTTCTCTTACTGCTCAAAATCTCAGGACACCGTGCAGTTCCACTCCAGTGCAGTACAGAAGGAGCGTCATACTGTCAGAGGTGCAACCTTCCGCATGAGAACTAAAACAAGGCACCTACTGCTGTCTCCTGTGGGAGTATAGTGATGCTAATCAAGGGGATACTGGGGAGTTTTCCCCAGTGTCCTGACCAATATCTATCTCAATCAGCATCACTAACAAGCAGGTTATCTGAACATTTATCATGTTGCTGTTTGTCAGATTTCGCTGAAGGTAAACCTGGCTACATTAAATCAGTGACTAGGCTGGCGGTAAACCTCTTAGAGAAAGGGGCAGCACGGTGGCACAGTGGTTAACACTGCTGCCTCACAGCGCCAGGGTCCCGGGTTCAATTCCCAGCTTGTGTCTGTGTGGAGTCTGCACGTTCTCCCCGTGGCTGTGTGGGTTTCCTCCAGGTGCTCCCACAGTCCGACAGACGTGCTGGTTAGGTGCAATGACCACGCTAAGCTCTCCCTCAGTGTACCCGAACAGGCGCTGGAGAATGGCGACTAGGGGATTTTCACAGTAACTTCATTGCAGTGTTAATGTGTTATTGTGACAATAATAAATGAACTAAAAAGTCTCTGTCTGTCTTCCTCTGTTGCTGCATGTACCTCTCTCTGTATCTCTCTCTCTCTCTCTCTTCCCACTCTCTGCCTCTCTCTTCCCTCTCTCTCTCTACCACCCTCTACATCTGTTCTCTCTACCTGTCCCTCCCTCTCTGCCCTCTGCTCCAACCCTCCTGGATCTTTGTCTCTTTTTCTGTGTGTCTCTTTATTTCTTTCTGTCTCTCTCTATATATCAGTCTCTCAATTTTTCTGGTTGCATCTGCCTCTCTCTATCTGTTGCTCTGTCACTCTTTATCCATCTCTGCCTTACTCTATGCATTCAACTTTTAAAAATTATTCACAGAATGTGAGCATCGCATGCTACATCCAGCATTTATTGCCCATCCCTAGTTGCCCTTGTGAAGTTGGTGTGAGCTGGCTTCTTGAACCATCGCAGTCCCTGAGGTGTTGCTACACCCACAGTGTTGAGTTCTGCAATGTATCGAAGGCGTGGTGAGATCTGTGGTCTCTCGTTTCTGTCTGTCCTGCATGAACTCTACATTCACTTCCCTGAATTGTTGAATCATTTCTATATAACAACATCTATATTTCACCTCCCCCACACCCACAGGATCCATTCCATACAGCAGAGAGCACGAGAGAGAGAGAGAGCACAGGAGAGACAGAGCGAGAGAGAGCACAAGAGAGAGCGAGAGAGAGAGCACAGGACAAAGAGAGAGAGAGTTAGAGATAGCATAGGAGAGAGAGAGAGAGAGATCGCAGGAGAGGGAGAGAGAGATCGCAGGAGAGGGAGAGAGAGAAAACAGGAGAGAGAGAGAAAAAACAGAGAGAAAAAGAGAGGAAGAGCACAAGAGAGAGAGAGCACAGGAGAGAGAGAGAGAGAAAACAGGAGAGAGCGAGAGAGAAAACAGGAGAGAGAGAGATCACAGGAGAGAGAGAGAGAGATCAAAGGAGAGTGTGGGAGCACAGGAGAGAGAGGGAGAGAACAGGAGAGAGAGAGAGAGGGCACGGTGACAGAAGGTATTGGTGCAGTCTTGATGGGCCGAATGGCCTCTTTCTGCACTGTAGTGTTACGACGCAGACGTTAATCTCCTTTACTTCACTTCATAATCTGGTAAAGTGTTTGGGAAGATGTCAACTGCTTGTATTAACGTTTAGAGGTTAATATAAAGATCTGACACTCACTTGAAGTGAATAATTATTTAACTAACCAAGCACTTTAACTAAACAAGGAATATATCAATTAAAGTAAGGTTCAACTGGAATGCTGTTCAAATAAATACAAGGTCCATTTATGACCAAAAAATAATAATACTTAGTCACTCTTAAAAAAATATATACAAACAGGTTTTGTGACTTTGGAAAAAACCTTTGGAGTTCTCCTGTTGATGATGCTGTCGGTAAACTCCTTCTGATTTGGGACCTTCTGGAAGATACATGGAGAGTTCTCTTCAGATATATTTATAGCAGGCAGTGATCCGCTCTTGCCCTCTATGTGTTGAGAGGTGGCAGCTTTTTATTTCAACTCAACTGAACTAACTAGCTGAACTACTGAACTGAACAGAACTAAATAGCTGAACTACTGAACTGAACTAACCAGCTGAACTATTGAACTGAACTGAACTGACTAAACCAAACTGAACTAACTAGCTGAACTACTGAACTGAACTGAACTAACTAGTTGAACTACTGAACTGAAGGCAGGCAGTTGAGTTCCTATTTCTCTATCTCTGATGACCTATCCACTTTCTTACACCAGGATTGTTCGGATGGTGTCAACAACAGCAAATTCAAATTTGATAGTTGAGTAACTTCTTTAAACTGATAGGTTATCAAAATGCAAAAGCCTGCTACCAAAGCAACCCTGATGCATGGTCCTCGTTATAATTGTTGGCAATCTGTGTACCCTATATTTTAAACATTCAAGCACTGAACACAAATCCAGCTTTTAAAGGGACCACACAATGTTTTTTCTCTCTAACAGTTTTTACAATTGTTTTACATCTTTACAAACTCAGCTTCACAGCAGTATGATTGTACGAGAGCAATAAGACCATAAGAAATAGGAACAGGAGGAGGCCATTCAGCCCTTCGAACCAACTCCATAATTTAATAAGATGATTCCCGATTCATACTCAGTAACTCTACTTTCCCATCTTTTCTCCTTAAACCTTCATCCCCCAACTGATAAGAAACCTATCGATCCCAACCTCGAAAACATGGAAGGATTCAATCTCCACAACTTCCTGGAATAAAGAATTCCAAAGATTCACCAGTGGAAAGAAATTCTTCCTCAAACCTGTCTTAAATGAGCCGCCCCTTATTCTGTGACTGTGTCCTCTGGTCCTACATTCCCCCATGAGTGGAAACATCCTTCCAACATTTACTCTAACCCCCCTCAGAATCTTCTATGTTTCAATTATATCACCTTTCATTCTCCGGAACTCCAAGGAGTACAGACCCAGCCTGTTTAATCTTTTCTCAAATGGCCATCCCTCTGTATCTGGGGTTATCCCAATAACCCTTCTCTGTACTGCTTCCAATGATTATATATCTTTCTTCGATTTGATTTGATTTATTATTGTCACATGTATTAGCATACAGTGAAAAGTATTGTTTCTCGCGCGCTATATAGACAAAACATACTGTACATAGAGAAGGAAACGAGAGTGTGCAGAGTGTAGTGTTATAGTCATAGCTAGGGTGTAGAGAAAGATCAACGTAACGCGAGGTAGGTCCATTCAAACGTCAGACGGCAGCAGGAAAGAAGCTGTTCTTGAGTTGGTTGGTACGTGTCCTCAGATTTTTGTGTCTTTATCTTGACCAAAAAAGATGGAAAAGAGTATGGCCAGTGTGCATGGGATTCGTAAATATGCTGGCTGTTTTGCCGAGGCAGTGGGAAGTGTAGACAGCGTCAATGGATGGGAGGCTGGTTTGCGTGATGGATTGGGTTACATTCATGACCTTTTGTAGGTTCTTGCTGTCTTGGGCAGAGCAGGAGCCATACCAAGCTGTGATACAACTAGAAAGAATGCTTTCTGCAAAAGTTGCTGAGAGTAGTAGCTGATATGCCAAATTTCCTTAGTCTTCTGAGAAAGTAGAGGCGTTGGTGGACTTTCTTAACTATAGTGTCGGCATGGGGGAACCAGGACAGCTTGTTGGTGATCTGGACACCTAAAAACTTTAAAATGGACCATAATTGTACACAGTATTCTAAATGTGGCCACATTAGTACCTTGTACAAAAACAACAATTTACTTTTATACTCCAGCCCCCTTGAAAGGGATTCCATTTGCCTTTCTTATGAGTTTCTGCACCTGTATGCTAGCTTTCTGGGTTTCAGGAACAAGGACCCCCAAGTCCCTTTCTGCTACAGCTTTCTACACTCTCTCTCCATTTAAATAATAATCACCTTCTCATTCTTTCTTCCAAAATCAACAACCTCACATTTTCCCACATTAAATTTGCCAATTTCCTGCCCACTCTGTTATCGGGTGCAACCTTCCTAAAGAATGCCAAACCAGCGAGAAAACTGGAGAGAATGGTGCCACTTTTTCTTGGTGAGTTGCGACCTTACGGCACTCAGTGCAAAACAAAAGCCAGAATGCAGGGCTGAATTTTCGCCAGTAGGGGGGGCAGAGCCTAAACTTGCCGGTGAAGCCGGCTACTGAGCTCTTGGGGCGCCATTGCGCAGGTGCCCTGATTTTCTGACAGCTGGGAAATTCGCACCGGTTGGTTGCGGGGGGGGGGGGGGGGGGGGGTGGAGGGGTAGGGGGGCAGGGGAAGGCACGGGAGTTTGGGGGTGGGGGAGCCTAAGCTCGCCGGGAAACCCGCTTCAGAGCTCTCGGGCGCCATTTTTCAGGATGCCCTGATATCTCAGTGAACCAGGAGACCTCTTTCCCCAGCCCCCCGAGATGGAACCCATCCCCATCATCGGGGCCTTTGCTTACCCCCCACACAATCACCAGGGGTCGCTGGCATCGGGACATCAGGACCTTTCCGATGAGTCACTGGTGGACCCCATACGCCCCCGTCTTGCATAGCCCCCTCATTGTGCATAACCTGACACTACCCCCTCCCCAATCCACACCCACTCAGGCCCGACACCCACTCTGGTCCCACCCCCCAACTTAGGCCACACAGCCCTGGCACTGCCCCGGCACACTTATGGTGCCCAACTAGGCACTGCCAGAGTGCCAGGTGGGCACTGCCCGGTGGGCACCAGTAGTGATTCTTGTCGGCGTGACCTCATGCCAGGGAGGGGGAAAGTAGCCGGGAGGCTGGAAGATGCCATGCGGAGAGCAGGCAAAGTCTTTTACCTCTCACTGATAGACCTCGCACCAATCTCGCCGGCAAAACAGGGTTGAGGGGATCCAAAACTAGTTCATGCCCAGCACACATCGGATTCATAACCTCCCACACAATCTTCCCGGACTGCATGCTGAACACCCAGAGCAGTGAGCCGGTAAGAATCATAGAATCCCTACAGTGCAGAATGAGGCCATTCGGTCCATCGAGTCTGCACTGACCACAATCCCACCAAGGCCTCATCCCTGTAACCTCATGCATTTACCTTAGCTGGACCCCCTGACACTCAGGGTAATTTAGCCTGGCCGATCCACCGAACCTGCACATATTTCGACTGTGGAAGGAAACCGGAGCACCCGGAGGAAACCCACACAGACTCGAGGAGAATGTGCAAACTCCACACAGACACTGATCCAAGCCGGGAATCGAACCCAGGTCCCTGGTGCTATGAGACATGCCCAACCTGTCAATATCTGCCAGTTAGGTGGATTGGCCAAGCTAAATTCTCCCTCAGTGTACCCAAACAGGCGCCAGTGTGGCGACTAGGGGACTTTCACGGTAACTTCATTGCAGTGTTAATGTAACCTACTTGTGACACTAATAAATAAACTTTAAACTTTAATATTGCTCTGTAAATGATTTATATCCTCCTTACGTCCTGTCTTCCTTCCCACCTTCATCATTCACAAATCTGGCCACAGTACATGCTGTTCCTTCCTCCAAATCATTAATATAGATTTTGATAAAAGCAAATTACTGCGGATGCTGGAATCTGAAACCAAAAGAGAAAATGCTGGAAAATCTCAGCAGGTCTGGCAGCATCTGTGAGGAGGGAAAAGAGCTGACGTTTCGAGTCCAGATAACCCTTTGTCATAGCTAAAAGGCATAGAAAGTGGGAGATATTTATAGGCCATGCTAAATTACCCCTGAGTGTCAGGGGGACTAACTCGGGTAAATGTATGAGGTTTCAGGGATGGGACCTGGGTGGGATTGTGGGCAGGGTGAGGGAATGAAGTTGAGTCATAGCCACAAAAACAAGGGGAAAGGCTACTAATGACAATCCATAAAAGCTGAAATCAGAGGGTAAGTTGTGACAGATGAAGATGCGGGGGGATATATATTGTGAAAAGCTGCAGTCCCAGTAATGATCCCTATGGGATTCCACTGCTTAATAGAATCCCGACAGTGCAGAAGGAGGCCATTCGGCCCATCGGGTCTGCATCGACAACAATCCCACCCAGGCCTATCCCTGTAAACTCACATATTTACCCTACGAATTCCTCTAACCTACGCATCCCGGGACACTAAGGGGCAATTTAGCGTGGTCAATGCACCTAACCTTTGGACTGTGGGAGGAAACTGGAGCACCCGAAGGAAACCCATGCAGTCATGGGGAGATGTGCAAACTCCGCACAAACAGTGACCTAAGCTGGGAATTGAACCCAGATCCCTGGAGCAGAGACAGCAGTGCTAACCATTGTGTCACCAGCCACCCTCCTCAAATTTCATGCTGACTCTGATCAGATTATAACTTTCCAAATGCACTGCTATCCGCTCCTTTATAATCGATTCTAATATTTTTCCAATGACTTAAGTTAGACTAAGTGGCCAGTGTGATCCTCAGCACAGGGGAGAAGGAGCGAGAGAGAGAGAGAGGAAGCACAGGCCAGAGAGGCAGAGAGGTGAAAGAGAGACACAGGAGTGAGAGAGTGAGGGGGGATGGAGGAAGTGAAAGTGAAAGTAAAAAATGAAAGACAGAGCACAGGAGAGAGAAAGACAGGGAGAGAGAGATATTTTGATTTGATTTGATTTGTTATTGCCACATTGCAACGCAGGTGGAGAAGGTAGTCAAGAAGGCATACGGCGTGCTTGCCTTCATCGGCAAAATTGGCAGGTCATGTTGCAGCTTTATAGAACCTTAATTCGGCCGCACTTGGAATATAGTGTTCAATTCTGGTCACCACACTACCAGAAGGATGTGGAGGCTTTGGAGAGGGTTCAGAAAAGATTTACCAGGATGTTGCCTGGTATGGAGGGCATTAGCTATGAGAAGAGGTTGGAGAAACTTGGTTTGTTCTCACTGGAACGACGGAGGTTGAGGGGGAGACCTGATAGAAGTCTACAAGATTATGAGGGGCATGGACAGAGTGGATAGTCAGAAGCTTTTTCTCAGGGTGGAAGAGTCAATTACTCGGGGCATAAGTTTAAGCAAAGTTTAAAGGAGATGGACAAGGCAAGTTTTTTACACAGAGGTAGTGGGTGCCTGGAACTCGCTGCAGGGGGAGGTAGTGGAAGCAGATACATAGAAACATAGAAAACTACAGCACAAAACAGGCCCTTCGGCCCCACAAGTTGTGCCGAACATATCCCTACCTTTTAGGCCTACCTATAACCTTCCATCCTATTAAGTCCCATGTACTCATCCAGGAGTCTCTTAAAAGACCCGATTGTGTTTGCCTCCACCACCACTGACGGCAGCCGATTCCACTCGCCCACCACCCTCTGTGTGAAAAACTTCCCCCTAACATCTCCCCTGTACCTCCCCCCCAGCACCTGAAACCTGTGTCCTCTCGTAGCAGCCATTTCCACCCTGGGAAAAAGCCCATGAGAGTCCACCCGATCTTTGCCTCTCAACATCTAATATACCTCTATTAGGTCTCCTCTCATCCTACGTCTCTCCAAGGAGAAAAGACCGAACTCCCTCAGCCTATCCTCATAAGGCATGCCACTCAATCCAGGCAACATCCTTGTAAATCGCCTCTGCACCCTTTCAATCTTTACTACATCCTTCCTGTAATGAGGCGACCAGAACTGAGCACAGTACTCCAAGTGGGGTCTGACGAGGGTCTTATATAGCTGCATCATTATCCCCGGACTCCTAAACTCAATCCCTCGATTGATAAAGGCCAGCACACCATATGCCTTCTTAACCACCTCCTCCACCTGTGGGGCCGATTTTAGAGTCCTATGGACCCTGACCCCAAGGTCCTTCTGATCCTCCACAGTACTAAGAGTCTTTCCCTTTATATTGTCTTCCTTCATCCCATTTGACCTGCCAAAATGGACCACTACGCATTTATCTGGGTTGAAGTCCATCTGCCACTTCTCCGCCCAGTCTTGCATCCTATCTATGTCCCTCTGTAACTTCTGACATCCCTCCAGACTATCCACAACCCCACCAACCTTCGTGTCATCGGCAAACTTACCAACCCATCCCTCCGCTTCCTCATCCAGGTCATTTATGAAAATGACAAACAGCAAGGGTCCCAGAACAGATCCCTGGGGCACTCCACTGGTGACCGACCTCCAATTAGAAAAAGACCCATCTATACACACTCTCTGCCTCCTTTGGGCAAGCCAGTTCTGGATCCACAGGGCAGCAGCCCCTTGGATCCCATGCCCTCTCACTTTTTCGAGAAGCCTTGCATGGGGGACCTTATCGAACGCCTTGCTAAAATCCATATAAACCACATCTACCGCTTTCCCTTCGTCAATGTGTTTAGTCACATTTTCGAAGAACTCCACCAGGCTCGTAAGGCACGATCTGCCTTTGACAAAGCCATGCTGAGTATTCTTGAGCATACTAAACCTCTCTAAATGCTCATAAATCTTGTCCCTCAGGATCTTCTCCATCAGCTTACCAACCACTGAGGTTAGACTCACCGGTCGGTAATTTCCTGGGCTATCCCTATTCCCCTTCTTGAAAATAGGAACCACATCCGCAATCCTCCAATCCTCCGGCACCTCTCCCATCTCCATCGACGACGCAAAGATCATCGCCAGAGGCTCTGCAATCTCTTCCCTCGCCTCCCACAGTAACCTGGGGTACATCCCATCTGGACCCAGCGACTTATCCATCTGATGCCATTCAAAAATTCCAGCACAACCTCTTTGTTAAAGTCCACGATACGATATGATACGATAGTGAATTTTAAGGGGCATCTGGACAAATACATGAATAGGATGGGAATGGAGGGATATGGTCCCCGGAAGGGTAAGGGGTTTTAGTTAAGTCGGGCAGCATGGTCAGTGCAGGCTTGGAGGGCCAAAAGGCCTGTTCCTGTGCTGTAACACTTTGTTCTTCATATGTATTAGTATACAATGAAAAGTATTGTTTCTTGCACGCTATTGAGACAAAGCATTCTATTCGTAGAGAAGGAAAGGAGAGACTGCAGAATGTAGTGTGACAGTCATAGCCATGTTGTAGAGAAAGATCAAGTTAATGCAAGGTAAGTCCATTTAAAACAGGGCAGAAACTGTTCTTGAGTCGGTTGGTACATGACCTCAGACTTTTGTATATTTTTCCCGACAGAAGAAGGTGACAGAGAGAATGTCCGGGGTGTGTGGGGTCCTTAATTATGCTGGAACTGTAGACAGAGTCAGTGGATGGGAGGCTGGGTTGCGTGATGGATTGGGCTACATTCATAGCCTTTTGTAGTTTCTTGCTGTCTTGGGCAGAGCAGGAGCCATACCAAGCTGTGATACAACCAGAAAGAATGCTTTCTGTGGTGCATCTGTAAAAGTTGGTGAGAGTCATAGCTGACATGCCAAATTTCCCTAGTCTTCTGAGAAAGTCGAGGCGTTCTTAACTGTAGCATCGGCATTGAGGGACCAGGACAGGTTGTTGGTGGTCTGGACGCCTAAAAACTTGAAGCTCTCAACTCTTTGTACTTCGTCCCCCCTGATGTAGACGGGAGCATGTTCTCCAATTTGCTTCCTGATGTTGTTGACTATCTCTTTCGTTTTGTTGATATACAGAAAGAAGGGGAGAAACAAAGAGGCAGAGAGAAAGAGAGAGGGAGAAGTGAGAGAGAGATAGGGAAAAAGTGAGGGAGAGAGAGAGAGAGATAGACAGAGATAGAGGGGGGACGAGAGAGAAGGAGAGAAAGAGAGTGTGAGACAGGGAGAGAGAGAGATGGAGAGAGGGAGAGAGAGACACACAGGGAACGGGAGGGGGGGAGGCAGAGACATGAAGAGAGAAAGAGAGGGAGTGAAAGAGGGACGGAGAACATTGAGAGAGATGGACAGGAAGAAAGAGAGAGAGGGGGGGAGAGAAAAAGTGGGAGAGAGAGAGGAGACAGAGACAGGCTGACAGAGAGAAAGAGAGAGACAAGGAGAAAGAGAGGGAGTGAAAGAGAGCAAGAGAAGGAGAAAGAAAGAGAGAGACAGGGAGAGAGAGAGAGACAGAGAGAGAAAGCACAGGAATATAGCGGGAGTTTAAAATCAGAAAAAAGATTGACTGAGCCACAGTTTATCAATCACTAAAAATTGTACCACACCCAGTAAACTGAAGCACTCAGCTTAAATAAATCATTCTGGAAATCTGAAATAAAAACGGGAAATGCTGGAGAAACCAGCATCTGTCGAGAGAGAATCTGAGTTAACGTTTCAATTCCATGTGAATTTTCTTCACAACACGAGGAGAGGGTTTTAGTGCCACTCCCACCCAGCGGCAGGCTCTGGTCACAGCAAAGTAAATGGCAATTTCAATGGCCAACCACCTGCCGGGGAGAGAAAGACTAGAATCCAAACCCAGGTTTCCTTTCCACTGGGATTGAACTGGGAGCAGTGAGGTGATGTTTTCCTGTCGTGAACCTGCTTTGATCACAATGAGAGTGTTGTGTACAGACCGCTCTCCATATTATAGGAAGTATGTACAGAGACAACTGGAGAGAGTGCAGAGAAGATTGACAAGGATAGTACCAGAAATGTGAGTGTGTGACACTGTGTATGACTGTGGGTATCGGTGCGTGTGTGACAGTGTGTGTCAGTGCGTGCACGTCAGAGTGTGTGTGTGTGCGCGTGTGAGAGAGACCATATGTGCCTCAATGTGTGTGTGTGTGTACATGACTGTGTGTCAGTGTGGGGATGTGACTGTGTGCATATCAATGTGTGTATGTGTCATTATGTGACAGTGTGCGTGTATGCATCAACATGTATGCATGTGTCATTGCATGTGAGCATGTACGTGTTAGTGTGAGTTTGAGTGTGCATGTGTGTACATGCCTGTTCATGTGTGCATGTGCATGAGAGAGTGAGTGTGTGTATGTGTCAGTGTGTGTGTGAATGAGTGTGAGATCAAGTGTGTGTGAGTGTTTGTGTGTATGTTAGTGTATGTCAGTGTGAATGAGGATGTGAGTGGGTGTGTGTGTGTGCAATTGTGTGATTGTGAGTATTTGAGTGGGTTTGAGTGTGTGTGTAGGTGTGATTGTGTGTGTGTAAGCTAGTACTGATGTATATGGGTCTGCCTGTATGCATGCATGACTCAGCGTGTCGGTGTGTGTATGCCATTATGTATGTTTGTGTGTTAATGTGTGTGAGTATGTGTATATATGTATGCGTGTGTCAGTGTGTGCCTTTGTATCAGTATGTGTGTGTGTATCAGCATGTGTGTGTGTGTGTGTGGGTATGTGTGTGTGTGTGTGTGTGTTGGTGTGTGTGAGAGAGAGACAGTGTGTGAATGTGGGTGTGAGTCAACGTGTGTGTGTGCCTGTGTGGTTGTGTGTGTGAATGTGGAGGTGAGTCAATGTGTGTGTGTGTTTCAATGTGTGTCAGTGTGTGTGAGGGAGTGTGTGTCAGTGTGTGTGTGAGAGAGTGTGTGTCAGTGTGTGTGAGAGAGTGTGTGTCTGTGTGTGGGAGTATGTGTCAGTGTGTGTGTGAGTTTGTGTGTGTCAGTGCGTGTGAGGGAATGTGTCAGTGTGTCAGTATTGTGTGTGAGGGAGTGCCTGTCAGTGTGTGTCAGTGTTGTGTGTGAGAGGAAGTGTGTGTCAGTGTGTTTGTTAGACAGTGTGTGTGTCAGTGTGTGTCAAGACTGTGTGTGTGTGAGGGGGAGTGTGTGTCAGTATTGTTTGTGTGTGAGGGGGAGTGTGTGTTGATGTGTCAGTGTTGTGTGTGAGGGGGAGTGTGTGTCTGTGTGTGTGTGTGTGTGTGTGTGTGAGGCAGTGTGTGTGTCAGGACTGTGTGTGTGTGAGGGGGAGTGTGTGTCAGTATTGTTTGTGTGTGAGGGGGAGTGTGTGTCGATGTGTCAGTGTTGTGTGTGAGAGGGAGTGTGTGTGTCAGTATTGTGTGTGTGTGAGGGGGAGTGTGTGTCAGTATTGTGTGTGTGTGAGGGGGAGTGTGTGTCAGTATTGTGTGTGTGTGAGGGGGAGTGTGTGTCAGTATTGTGTGTGTGTGAGGGGGGAGTGTGTGTCAGTATTGTTGTGTGTGAGGGGGAGTGTGTTTCAGCATTGTGTGTGTGAGGGGAGTGTGTGTCGGTATTGTGTGTGTGTGAGGGGGAGTGTGTGTCGGTATTGTGTGTGTGTGAGGGGGAGTGTGTGTCAGTATTGTGTGTGTGTGTGAGGGGGAGTGTGTGTCAGTATTGTGTGTGTGAGGGGAGTGTGTGTCGGTATTGTGTGTGTGTGAGGGGGGAGTGTGTGTCAGTATTGTTATGTGTGAGGGGGAGTGTGTTTCAGCATTGTGTGTGTGAGGGGAGTGTGTGTCGGTATTGTGTGTGTGTGAGGGGGAGTGTGTGTCGGTATTGTGTGTGTGTGAGGGGGGAGTGTGTGTCAGTATTGTTATGTGTGAGGGGGAGTGTGTTTCAGCATTGTGTGTGTGAGGGGAGTGTGTGTCGGTATTGTGTGTGTGTGAGGGGGAGTGTGTGTCGGTATTGTGTGTGTGTGAGGGGGAGTGTGTGTCGGTATTGTGTGTGTGTGAGGGGGAGTGTGTGTCAGTATTGTGTGTGTGTGAGGGGGAGTGTGTGTCAGTATTGTGTGTGTGTGAGGGGGGAGTGTGTGTCAGTATTGTTGTGTGTGAGGGGGAGTGTGTTTCAGCATTGTGTGTGTGAGGGGAGTGTGTGTCGGTATTGTGTGTGTGTGAGGGGGAGTGTGTGTCGGTATTGTGTGTGTGTGAGGGGGGAGCGTGTGTCGGTATTGTGTGTGTGTGAGGGGGAGTGTGTGTCGGTATTGTGTGTGTGTGAGGGGGAGTGTGTGTCAGTATTGTGTGTGTGTGAGGGGGAGTGTGTGTCGGTATTGTGTGTGTGTGAGGGGGGAGTGTGTGTCAGTATTGTGTGTGTGTGAGGGGGAATGTGTGTCGGTATTGTGCGTGTGGAGGGGGAGTGTGTGTCGGTATTGTGTGTGTGTGAGGGGGAGTGTGTGTCGGTATTGTGTGTGTGAGGGGCAGTGTGTGAGTAACTGCTTGCTGCATCTCTAATCTCGCCCATTGAACTTGATCCTCAGGCAGTTTATAGAATGGAATTAATGTCCCTTAATCTCCCAGCAGTACAGTAGAGGATGGGAGAACAGGGGATAAATGAGCGGGACTAAATTTAGTCCGGTTTGTCATTGAGCGAGGAGGGAGCAGAGTGATGAAAGGAAGCGGGGGGAGGTGAAAGATAACAGCCGGCATTCATTTCAGAGGAATCACTGCTCTGACTCAGGAGAATGTGGGTTTAAATCATCAACTCATAATCCAGGCTGAAACAGCCAAAGCCAGAAATAGGTACTGCAATGTCACAGGGTCGGTACTGAGGGAGTGCCGCAGTGTCAGAGGGTCAGTGCTGAGGGAGTGCCGCACTGTCACAGGGTCAGTGCTGAGGGAGTGCCGCAGTGTCACAGGGTCAGTACTGAGGGAGTGCCGCACTGTCACAGGGTCAGTGCTGAGGGAGTGCCGCAGTGTCACAGGGTCAGTGCTGAGGGAGTGCCGCACTGTCACAGGGTCAGTACTGAGGGAGTGCCGCACTGTCACAGGGTCAGTACTGAGGGAGTGCCGCACTGTCACAGGGTCAGTACTGAGGGAGTGCCGCACTGTCACAGGGTCAGTACTGAGGGAGTGCCGCACTGTCACAGGGTCAGTACTGAGGGAGTGCCGCAGTGTCAGAGGGTCAGTGCTGAGGGAGTGCCGCACTGTCACAGGGTCAGTACTGAGGGAGTGCCGCACTGTCACAGGGTCAGTACTGAGGGAGTGCCGCTCTGTCAGAGGGTCAGTACTGAGGGAGTGCCGCACTGTCACAGGGTCAGTACTGAGAGAGTGCCGCACTGTCAGAGGATCAGTACTGAGGGAGTGCCGCACTGTCAGAGGGTCAGTACTGAGGGTGTGCCACACTGTCACAGGGTCAGTACTGAGGGAGTGCCGCACTGTCACAGGGTCAGTACTGAGGGAGTGCCACTCTGTCAGAGGGTCAGTACTGAGGGAGTGCCGCACTGTCACAGGGTCAGTACTGAGGGAGTGCCACACTGTCAGAGGATCAGTACTGAGGGAGTGCCGCACTGTCACAGGGTCAGTACTGAGGGAGTGCCGCTCTGTCAGAGGGTCAGTACTGAGGGAGTGCCGCACTGTCACAGGGTCAGTACTGAGAGAGGGCCGCACTGTCAGAGGATCAGTACTGAGGGAGTGCCGCACTGTCAGAGGATCAGTACTGAGGGAGTGCCGCACTGTCACAGGGTCAGTACTGAGGGACTGCCGCACTGTCAGAGGATCAGTACTGAGGGAGTGCCGCACTGTCAGAGGGTCAGTACTGAGGGTGTGCCACACTGTCAGAGGGTCAGTACTGGGGGAGTGCCGCAGTGTCAGAGGATCAGTACTGAGGGAGCGCCGCACTGTCAGAGGGTCAGTACTGAGGGAGTGCTGCACTGTCAGAGGATCAGTACTGAGGGAGTGCTGCACTGTCAGAGGGTCAGTACTGAGGGAGTGCCGCACTGTAAGAGGGCCAGTACTGGGGGAGTGCCGCAGTGTCAGAGGATCAGTACTGAGGGAGCGCCGCACTGTCAGAGGGTCAGTACTGAGGGAGTGCTGCACTGTCAGAGGGTCAGTACTGAGGGAGTGCCGCACTGTCAGAGGGCCAGTACTGGGGGAGTGCCGCACTGTCAGAGGGTCAGTACTGAGGGTGTGCCACACTGTCAGAGGGTCAGTACTGGGGGAGTGCCGCAGTGTCAGAGGGTGAGTGCTGAGGGAGTGCTGCACTGTCAGAGGGTCAGTACTGAGGGAGTGTCGCACTGTCAGAGGATCAGTACTGAGGGAGCGCCGCACTGTCAGAGGGTCAGTACTGAGGGAGTGCTGCACTGTCAGAGGATCAGTACTGAGGGAGCGCCGCACTGTCAGAGGGTCAGTACTGAGGGAGTGCTGCACTGTCAGAGGATCAGTACTGAGGGAGTGCCGCACTGTCAGAGGGTCAGTACTGAGGGAGCGCCGCACTGTCAGAGGGTCAGTACTGAGGGAGTGCTGCACTGTCAGAGGATCAGTACTGAGGGAGCGCCGCACTGTCAGAGGGTCAGTACTGAGGGTGTGCCGCACTGACAGAGGGCCAGTACTGGGGGAGTGCCGCAGTGTCAGAGGGTCAGTGCTGAGGGAGTGCTGCTCTGTCAGGGGGTCAGTACTGAGGGAGTGTCGCACTGTCAGAGGGTCAGTACTGAGGGAGCGCCGCACTGTCAGAGGGTCAGTACTGAGGGAGTGCTGCACTGTCAGAGGATCAGTACTGAGGGAGCGCCGCACTGTCAGAGGGTCAGTACTGAGGGAGTGCTGCACTGTCAGAGGGTCAGTACTGAGGGTGTGCCGCACTGTCAGAGGGCCAGTACTGGGGGAGTGCCGCAGTGTCAGAGGGTCAGTGCTGAGGGAGTGCTGCTCTGTCAGGGGGTCAGTACTGAGGGAGTGTCGCACTGTCAGAGGATCAGTACTGAGGGAGTGCGGCACTGTCAGAGGGTCAGTACTGAGGGAGTGCCGCTCTGTCAGAGGGTCAGTCCTGAGGGAGTGCCGCACTGTCAGAGGGTCAGTACTGAGGGAGTGCCGCACTGTCAGAGGGCCAGTACTGGGGGAGTGCCGCAGTGTCAGAGGGTCAGTACTGAGGGAGTGCCGCTCTGTCAGAGGGTCAGTCCTGAGGGAGTGCCGCACTGTCAGAGGGTCAGTACTGGGGGAGTGCCGCACTGTCAGAGGGTCAGTACTGAGGGAGTGCCGCACTGTCAGGGTCAGTACTGAGGGAGTGCCGCACTGGCGAACGGTCCCAAACTCTCCAATCTAACTTTGTAACTGAAGTCCTTCCTCCCTGGACTCATTCCTGAGAATCTTCTCAGCTTTCTCTCTAACATCTTCACATCTTCCCTATAGTGTGGAGCCCAGAACTGGACACAATACCCCCGCTGAGGTCTAACTCGTATCTTGTTCAGCATAACCTCCTGGCTCTTGTACTCTGTGTCCCTATTAATAAAGCCCAGGATACTGTTTACTTTCTGAACCGTGCTCTCATGCTGTCCTCTGAGTTCTACACGTATACATCTGGATCTCTCTGCTCCTGCAGTCCCTCTTGAGTTGTCCCCTTTATTTATACTGTCTGCCCATGTTCTTGTGAGAAAATTAATCTTCACTTTAATCTGCATTGATCTTCATCTGCCACCTCCCTGCCCATTCCACTACCTTATCTGTGTCCTTTCGAGGTTCCACACTGTCCTCCTTTCTGTTTCACAATGCCTCTGAGTTTCGTATCATCTGCCAACATTGAAATTGTCCCTTGCACACCAAACTCTAGCTCATTAATCAACATCAGGAAAAGCGAGGGTCCCAAAACTGACCCGTGAGGAACTCCATGACAAACCTTCCTACATGGAGTCCTGGAGGTTTACAGCATGGAAACAGACCCTTCGGCTCACCTTGTCCATGCCACCCTTTTTTTTAACCACCAAGCTAGTCCCAATGGCTCGCATTTGGCCCATATCCCTCTATAGCCATCTTACCCATGAAACTGTCTAAATGCTTTTTAAAACACAAAATTGTACCCGTCTCTACTACCAAGACATTGGTAAGGCCACACTTGGAATACTGTGGTCACCCTCTTATAGAAAGGATATTATTAAACTCGAAAGAGTGCAGAAAAGATTTACGAGGATGCTACCGGGATTTGATTGTTTGAGTTACAAGGAGAGGCTGGATAGACTGGAACATTTTTCTCTGGAGTGTAGGAAACTTAGGGGTGACCTTATGGAGGTCTATAACACTCACCACTCTGTCTGTGAAAAAATTGCCCCTCTGGACCCTTTTATATCTCTTCCCTCTCACCTTAAATCTATACCCTCTAGTTTTAGACTCCCCTACCTTTGGGAAAAGTATTGACTATCTAGCTGATCTATGCCCCTCGTTATTTTGTAGACCTCTATAAGATCACCCCTAAGTTTCCAACACTCTAGAGAAAAAAGTCCCAGTCTATCCAGCCTCTCCTTGTAACTCAAACAATCAAGTCCCGGTAGCATCCTCGTAAATCTTTTCTGCACTCTTTCTAGTTTAATAATATCCTTTGTATAATAGCGTGACCAGAATTGCACACAGTATTCCAAGTGTGGCCTTACCAATGTCTTGTACAACTTCAACAAGACGTCCCAACTCCTATATTCAGTGTTTGACCAATGAAACCAAGCATGCCGAATGCCTTCTTCACCACTCTGTCCTCCTGTGACTCCACTTTCAAGGAGCTATGAACATGTACCCCTAGATCTCCTGGTTCTGTAACTCTCCCCAACGCCCTACCATTAACTGAGTAAGTCGTGCCTTGGTTCGATCGACCAAACTGCATCACCTCGCATTTATCCAAATTAAACTCCATTCATCGCCCCACTGGCCCAATTGATCAAGATCACGTTGCAGTCCTAGATAACCTTCTTCACTGTCCACTATGCCACCAATCTTGGTGTCATCTGCAAACTTACTAACCATGCCTCCTAAACTCTCATCCAAATCATGAATATAAATGAGAAATCAGTGGACCCAGCACTGATCCCTGAGGCACATCGCTGGTCACAGGCCTCCAGTTTGAAAAACAACCCTCGACAGCCACCTTCTGGCTTCTGTCATCAAACCTGATATAGCTGAGGACACAAACCAACCAACTCAAGAACAGCTTCTTCCCTGCTGCCATCAGACTTTTGAATGGGCCTACCTCGCATTAAGTTGATCTTTCTCTCCACCCTAGCTATGACTGTAACACTACATTCTGCACCCTCTCATTTCATTCTCTATGAACGGTATGCTTTGTCCGTATAGCACACAAGAAACAATACTTTTCACTCTATACCAATACATGTGACAATAATAAATCAAATCAAATCAAATTAGCCAGTCTTGTCCATTTCCCATTACTTAGCCAATTCCCTATCCAGGAGCTGTCATTTTGCTCAATTCAGTCCCTTTGAGTCTGCTACAATGGAACAGGAGGAGGCCATTCAGCCCTTTAAGCCTGTTACGCAGGAACAGGAGGAGCCAACTCATGCCCTGCATTCCAGATTTCTGTTCTTCATTGTGTGAAGAAATGTGTTGAGACTCTCTCTCTGTTGGGCCGATTGTATCTTGTAATCATCTTAGTCCTATCCTGTGTTAACCAATGGGCTACAAGGCTGGCCTGAGCGACCTGTCCTTGCAGTTTAACTCTTTCCACCTTGGCTACAGAAGGATTTTGATCGCACATCTGACCACATTCCAGTCAGGATGTAGTCCTGTTGATGGGCCCACCTCTATTTCAGCTGGAAAAGCATGGCGACAGCTGATATGGACACACAAACAGAACGGGAGACCGTGGGGTCTGGATCTTCCACATCCACCCTGAGGGCCTAGCAGTCAGGCTCTCAGGTTAAGCAGGGTTCTCCTGACAGTGCAGCCCTCCCTCAGCGCTGCTGCACTTGCAACCTGGCTCAATTCATCCCTTCACCCATTCACGGGATGTTGGTGTCATCGGCATGTCCGCCATTCGCTGCCCCTCCCCTATAATTGCCCCCGGACTGAGTGACTTCCAGAGAGGGGAGGGTTGGTGGGGAGCACAATTCAGCCAGGTCGCTGTGGGCGTGGAGTCTCACATAGGCCGGACCGACGGGAGTAGGGTAAGTTGACCCATTTCCTTCCCCGGAAAAGGGTATTTATTTTCAAATGACAATCCATGGTAGCTGTCATGGTCGCCGTTACTAGGACTAGCTTTCTGATTCCACGTTGTGTTCGGTGAATTTTAATTCCACCAACTGCCGTGCTGGGATTTGAACCACTTTCATCGTTCCCCCCATTCCCCCGAAAGGAGTTAGCCAGGAATGCAGAGTAGAATACTACTACAGTGCAGTAGAGGCCCTTCAGCCCATTGAGTCTGCACCGACGATACCAGTCCACCTCCCCCTACTGTCCGGTGCGGATGTGTCTGGAGGGGGACGTGAACCCAGGACCTTGTGACTCGGGAGGTGAGAGCAGTAATGACTGAGCCACAGGGCTGGACCTTCTCAATCCATCGAGTGCTTGTCCCTCTGAGCAACAATCAGCCTCTCCTTCTTGTTCTAGCTTTTTCAGAATGCAGCACCACCTCCCCTCCTGGTGAGGTGTGAGGGGAAATTCTGGCTCCGGTAGCCTCGTGTCCTGCTGTAACATCCCCCTCCACTCACCGCAGCCTCTCCTCCAGGTGCTCCCTGCGCCGACTTCGGACACTCCCACTGGATTGGAGCACAGGATTGAGGATCGAGAGGAGGAAGGGGCGAATGTGGGAATTCTTCCTCATTTTATTGTCTCTCCCAGAAGCGGGGAAGTTGGGGGGGGTGCGGGGGGGGTGGTTTAGGGAGGGGGGTTGGGGTTAGCAGGTGAGGCAGCCTGGGGTTCCCCAGCTCCCTGACTCACTCACTGACAGCAGCCTGGGAGACAGCTTGCTTGCCTGCTCCAGTGCGCGCGCGCACACACACACACACACACAGACTGGCAGAGGACACGTCAAGGTTAGAGGCAGTGCTGCGTTAATGGCTGATATAGAGAGGCCCAGAGATCAAGGAGAGAGGGAGATGGATAGAAGAAGAGAGAGACAGGAAGAGAGAGTGTGAGGGAAACAGAGGGAGAGAGAGACAGATAGAAAGAGATAATATGAAAGAGAGAGACAGAGAGAGAGATTCAGGGAATGAGAGACAGAAATAGAGACAGAGAGAGACAGTATGAAAGAGGGACACGGAGACAGACTGACAGAGAGAGGGAGCGAGATAGAGAATGAGAGAGAGAGAGACAAAGAAAGAGACAGACAGACAGACAAAGAGAGAGAAATAAGAGAGAAGCAGAGCAACAAAGGGACAGAGAGATAGAGTTAGAGAGATATAGACAATAGGCAATTAGCCACAGACATACACAGAGCAAGGAGAAAGATTGAGATGGGAGGAGGGAGAGAAAAAAAGAGAGGTATAGAGAGACTTGGAGAGAGAGAGAGAAAGAGACAGGAGAGAGAAGCAGAGACACAAAGGACAGAGAGAGATGCAGCGAGTTAGAGAGAGAGAGATTAACAGGCAGAGAGATGTTGAGACAGAGAGAGATTTAGAGAGACACAAGAGAGGCCACACACAAAAAGGAAAAACTCAGCAATGTGACCATGTGACAAAAGCAAAGAGAGAAATCTAATGTGTCAGCTGATCTCACAGTGTGTGAGAGAGGAAGCTGCAAACACAGGCAGGAGAATGGAGGCCACACCCCCTGGCCTACACTGAGTGAACAGGCATTTCTGTAAGAGGAAAGCAGCCCAGGTGTGGTAATAATATTAAAGGTACAATTCCAAAAGTGGGACCTGAGGACAGATGTGTAAAACTTATTAAAGGTGACAGGTGGAGAGAGAGCAGTTCAGAAAGCAAACAGTATCCTGGGCTTTATTAATAGGGGCACAGAGTACAAGAGCCAGGAGGTTATGCTGAACTTATACAAGACACTAGTTAGACCTCAGCGGGAGTATTGTGTCGGGTTCTGGGCTCCACACGATGGGAAGAATGTGAAGGTGTTGGAGCGAGTGTAAAAAAGGCCCATGAGAATGGGTTCAGCGATGAGGGACTCAGTTACGAAGATAGATTGGAGAGGTCGGGACTGTTGTCCCTGGAGAAGAGAACATTGAGGGGAGATTTGATCGAGATGTTCAAAATCACAAGGGGACTGGGCAAAGCAGAGGGGGAGAAACTGTTCCCATTGGTGGAAGGACCGAGATCCGGGGCAGGGGAGGACACAGATTGAAGGTGATTGGGAGACACAAGGAGAACATTTTTCACCCAGCGAGTGGTCAGGATCTGCCCGAGAGTGTGGGGGAGACAGGTTCAATCCAGGCATTGAGGAGGCAATTGGATTGTTATCTGAAAAGGAAACACAAAATGGCAGGGGAGAGGGCAGCGGAGTGAATAATGTCTTCAGAGAACCCCAGAAATACGGGCCTCTTTCTATGCTTGCACCCATTCCGTCATTTTCCTGGGACCTCACATCATTGGAACTGGGCTGTCTCTCTATCAGCACCGGGAAGGTTTCCAGGGAAGGAATTCCACTCCTAAGGACAGACACAGGGATGGGCAATAAATGCTGACCAAGACACTCACTTCGGAGCAAGAGGAAGGGGGGTGATGGGATGGCTGTGGTATTGTCATTGGACAAGCAATCCAGAGCACCAGGCTCTGGGCTGACACGGGTTCAAATCCAACCAGGACAGTCAGTGAAATTTAAATTCAGTTCATAAAATCAGAAATGTGGTTAAATAAGAAAAGTTAGTCTCAGTAACGGCGACCATGGAACTCTCATCGATTGTTGTGAAAACCCATCTGGGTCACTAATGTCCTTTAGAGAGGGAAATCTGCCGTCCTTACCTGGCCTGGCCTACAGGTGACTCCAGAGCCACAGCAATGTGGTCGACTCTTAACTGCCCTCTGAAATGTCCAAGCGAGACACTCAGTTCAAGGGGCAATTAAGGATGGGCAATAAATATTGGCCTTGCAACAGCCCATGAAAGAATTTTAATGAAGGAATGATGGGTGGGGGTGCTGATCTTTCTCATTATATCCACCCTGATGTTTATTAATTCAATCAAAGGATGTGGGTGTCGCTGGCCACACCAACATTTATTACCCATCCATAATTGCCCCTTGAGAAGGTGGTGGTGAGCCGCCTTCATGAACCGCTGCAGCCCTGAGGTGTAGGTCCACCCACAATGCTGTTAGGGAGGGAGTTCCAGGATTTTGACCCAGCGACGGTGAAGAGATGGCGATATATTTCCAAATCAGGATGGGTGCATGAGTTGGAGGGGAACCTCCGTGTGGTGGTGTTCTCATGTATCTGCTGCTCTTGTCCTTCTAGATGGTAGAGGTTGTGGGTTTGGAAGGAGCCTTGGTGAGTTGCTGCTGTGCATCTTGTAGATGGTACACACGGCACTCATTGTGCATCGATGGTGAAGGAAGTGAAAGTTTGTGGATGGGGATCAAGCAGGGCTGCTTTGTCCTGAATTATTTGCTATCGGACCTAGTTTGCTGAGGAGAGGAAGTACAGGGGTGCATCATCCCGAAACCTCAGCCAATCCTGTCAAAAGCAACATAGTTCTCGGGTTGAGGATATTGTTGAGAGCAACCATAGTAACCACAGCAAATTATACTTATTTGACAACTTGAAGGTAAGCAAACATCCTGCAGAGGTTTGGGGGAGCCACAAGCTTCATCGGACATTCAACCACACAGGAAGGAGTATTTTGAGAAAAAGCTGATGTGATGTGTCAGCACGTGACAGTGAGGTAATCCTGGAGCTCGGGGCTCCAACAGCTGAAGGCACGGCCACCAATGGTGGAGCGATGGGAATCGGGGGATGCTCGAGAGGCTGGAATTAGAAGAGCACAGAGATCTTGGAGGGTTGCAGGAGGTTACAGAGATAGGGAGGGTTGTAGGGGACTGGAGAAGGTTACAGAGATAAGGAGAGCTGTAAGGATTGGAGGAGGTTACAGAAATAGGGAGGGTTGTCGGGGATTGGAGGACTTTACAGCGATATGGAGGGTTGTAGGGGACTGGAGGAGGTTCCAGAATTAGAGAACGTTTTAGGGGCTGGATAAGGTTACAGAGATACAGAGTGTTTTGGGGCTGGAGGAGGTTACAGAGGTAGGGAGTGTTTTAGGGGCTGGAGGAGGTTACAGAGATTGGGAGTGTTTTAGGGGCTGGAGGAGGTTACAGAGATAGGGAGTGTTTTAGGGGCTGGAGGAGATTACAGAGATCGGGAGGGACCTCGAGGCTGGAGGAGGTTACAGAGATAGGGAGTGTTTTAGGGGCTGGAGGAGGTTACAGAGATGGAGAATGTTTTAGGGGCTGGAGGAGGTTACAGAGATGGAGAGTGTTTTAGGGGCTGGAGGAGGTTACAGAGATAGGGAGTGTTTTAGGGGCTGGAGGAGGTTACAGAGATCGGGAGGGACCTAGAGGCTGGAGGAGGTTACAGAGATAGGGAGTGTTTTAGGGGCTGGAGGTGGTTACAGAGATGGAGAGTGTTTTAGGGGCTGGAGGAGGTTACAGAGATAGGGAGTGTTTTAGGGGCTGGAGGAGGTTACAGAGATCGGGAGGGACCTAGAGGCTGGAGGAGGTTACAGAGATTGGGAGTGTTTTAGGGGCTGGAGGAGGTTACAGAGATTGGGAGTGTTTTAGGGGCTGGAGGAGGTTACAGAGATTGGGAGTGTTTTAGGGGCTGGAGGAGGTTACAGAGATAGGGAGTGTTTTAGGGGCTGGAGGAGGTTACAGAGATTGGGAGTGTTTTAGGGGCTGGAGGAGGTTACAGAGATTGGGGGTGTTTTAGGGGCTGGAGGAGGTTACAGAGATAGGGAGGGACCTCGAGGCTGGAGGTAGTGACAGGCAAGGCCCAGGAGGAATTTGCAATGATGGGTGAGAATTTGAAGATGCATTGGGGGCGAGTGAGAACACTGAGCGCTGGGTGGACGAGTGTGGGCGTGTGTCAGGAGAGATTTGGATCATTCTGAATCTGTGAAGCTCACAACTAAGATTTCAAAGAAGGAACATTGCAGGTGTTATAAAGCACTGAAGTCACAGGTCAAGACGTAGCTGTTCCTTCGAGAGTGTTTCGAAGGAAGCTTTGAACTCAATGTGTGAGTGTTGACAAGCTGTCAGCTATTTATGTTTAATGTTGGGTCAGAGGGTAGAGTCATCTGTCTTTTTCAACTCACGTGATATGGGCATCGCTCGCTGGGCCCAGCATTTATTATCCATCACTAAGTGCCCCTTTTGAGTGTGTTGCTCGGACAGTTCAGAGGAGCAGTTCAGAGACGACCACATTGCTGTGGCTCTGGAGTCACATGTCGGCCAGATATTGCAGCAAATCAGAAAGTCTGAAGTTTCAAACTGTTTCATGTGCAACATACTGTGATACTGAGTGAGATTTATTCTGGTAACTGGTTCCTTTGCCTGTTTACTCCGTACCAAACAGCCTTGCAGCAAAGAAATAGCTCACACGGGGACTAACATCACTAGTATTCACTCTCCATTCCTGCCTCAATCACCCCTTCTTCACTCTCTTTTTCTTTTTTTCCCATATCTGTCAGTTGTCTTTCTCTCTCTGTCTCTCTCTCTCCCTCTCTCTTTTCCTCTCTCTCTCTCAATCTAGCTATCTATCAATTTATCTATCTCTCAATCTTCTCTCTTTACCTCTCTATATCTATTTTTCTCCATCTCTGTCCAATCTATCTCACTATATCTCCCCTCTTCTATCTCTCTCGCTCTCTTATTTTCTTTCACACTCTCTCTCAATATCACTCTCTCTCTCTCTGTTTATCTATCACTCTATCTCACTCCAGTCTGTCTCTTGTTCTCTGTCTCCCTCTCACCGTATTTCTTTATATCTGTCACTCTCTCCCCTGTCACTCTCTCTATATCTTTCTGTATCCCACTGTCTCTTCATCTTTCTCTGTTCATGTCTCTCTGCCATCACTTCATCACTCCCTCGCTGCATCACTCCCTCGCTCCATCTCTCCCTTGCTCCATCTCTCCCTCGCTCCATCTCTCCCTCGCTCCATCTCTCCCTCGCTCCATCTCTCCCTCGCTCCATCTCTCCCTCGCTCCATCTCTCCCTCGCTCCATCTCTCCCTCACTGCATCACTCCCTCGCTGCATCACTCCCTCGCTCCATCTCTCCCTCGCTCCATCTCTCCCTCGCTCCATCTCTCCCTCGCTCCATCTCTCCCTCGCTCCATCTCTCCCTCACTTCATCTCTCCCTCACTCCATCTCTCCCTCACTCCATCTCTCCCTCGCTCCATCTCTCCCTCACTCTTGCCTCTATCTGTCCCTCCCCCACACCCTCTATCCATTCCTCCAATTCTCCCTCCTATCTCTCCCTCAATCCAATACTCGCTCCATCTGCCTCCACTTTGCCTCTCACTTCATCTGCCTCTTCCTCCACACCTCCTTCCCTCCATTTCTTTATCACTCGCTTCCTCCCTCCCTCTCCTCTGCATCACTCTTTCCAACTCTGCCCCTATTTCTTTCTCTCTGCATTTCTATGTTCTGTTTTTCACTGCATCTCTCCCCCCGGTTCTCCATCCCCCGTTCTCACTATCCATTGATCCCTGTGATGTGCTCCATCCTGTCCATCTGTTGTGCAAGCCCTCTGGTCACTATGGCGACAGAGTCTGTATAAATTACATCCCATTGTCTGACTGTAACAGCAGAGAGAGCGACAGAAAAATAGAGAGAGAGGGGGGAGAGCTGGGGGGAAAAAGAGAGTGAGAAAAACCAAGAGAGAGACAAAGAAAGAGAGAGGGAGGGAGAGAGAGAAAGAAACAGGGAGGGGGAGAGAGAGAGAGAGGGAGCGAGAGAGAGAGAGAGAGGGAGCGAGAGAGAGAGAGAGAGAGGGAGCGAGAGAGAGAGGGAGCGAGAGAGAGAGAGAGGGAGCGAGAGAGAGAGGAAGTGAGAGAGAAAGACAGTAAGAGAGAGATAGAGAGAGAGATACGGAGAGAGAGAGAGAGAGAAAGAAAGAGGAAGGGAGACCAAGAGAGATAGAGAAACAAAGAGAGGGAAATAGAGAGGAAGGGAGACCGACAGAGAGAGAGAGACAGAGATAGTGAGCGAGAGACACAGAGAGAGACAGCGAGATAGGGAGAGAGACAAGAGAGAGGGGGAGAGTCAAAGGGAGAAGACAGAGAAAGAGAGACAGTTAGAGAGGAAAGTAAATGGAGAGATAGAGAGAGGGATTGCGAGACAGGGATACATAGGTGGATGGAGAGATGGACAGAGAGAAGAAATGGAGAGAGAGGGATTGACAGACAGGGATAGAAGGAAAGGGATTGTCAGAGAGAGAGCAATAATGAGACAGAGGAAGAGAGATAAAGAGACAAAGAGATAAAGAGAGAGAGAGAGAGACAGAGAGAGAGAGAGACAGAGCCAGAGAGAGAGAGAGACAGAAACAGAGCGAGACAGAAACAGAGGGAGAAAGAAACAGAGAGAGACAAAGAGGGAGCCAGAGAGAGGGAGCCAGAGAGAGGGAGCCAGAGAGAAGGAGACAGAGAGACCAACAGAGAGAGACAGGGAGGGAGAGAGGCAGAGAGAGAGAGACAGAAAGGGGATGAGGGAGAGAGATCGAGGAAGAGGGAGAGTGGGGGTGAGGGAGAGTTAGAGAGCGACAGAGAGGGAGAGAGAGATAGAGAGAGAAGAGAGGGATGAATGAAAGAGAGAGAGACAAAAGAGAGGGATGAATGAAAGAGAGAGAGACAAAAGAGAGGGAGAAAGATAGACAGAGAGAAGCAAAGAGGGAGAGAGGTAGAAAAAGAGAAAAGGGAGGGACAGTTAGAGAGGGAGAGAGAAAGAGAGTCAGAAAGAGAGGTGGATAGAGAGAAAGGGACAGAGAGAGAGGCAGAGGGAGAGGCAGAAAAAGAGAGAGATAGCAAAAGAGGGAGAGATAGAGACAGGGATAGAGACAGAAAGAGAAATGTGTGAGAGAGAGAGAGAGAGAGGCAGAGACGGAGAGGGAGATTAGTGAAGTACAGTTCATCCTTTCACAAGGTGATTTGGACAAGGTGATTTCAGCAGTGGGAGGGGCCAGCCTGTTCAGCAGCAGCAATCTGATAGGTGATTGGCTGCGAGGAGGGACGCAGGAGGATCCCAAGCCTGCTCTCCAGTGCCTACTGAATTTGAGTCATAGCAAAGACGGTGAGTCAGACGCAGACATCTTCTCCAGTGTGTGAAGACGGGCAGCAGGACAGCCTGGCTCTCTCCTGAAGCAGCTCAGACAGCCAGAGGCAACTCCAGATTGTTCTTCAGCCAGCGCTGGCAGTGTCGCACTCAGCACCGTCGCCATGGGGGTAAGTCAGCCCCCGAGTGTGGGGCAACATGCGTGTGTGCCGTCACTGGTGAGAACATTGAAGAGCTGTCAGCAAGATGGGGAACGCAGTGGGAAGAATTGCAGGGCTGCAGTGCGGGAGCAGAGATAGCGTGATAGTGGATACAGAGGTATCAGAGAGAGAGAGAGAGAGAGGGAGCGTAGGGACAGGAGGATGGAGAGAAGCTGAAATCAAGAAGAAGACGAAATAGGAGAATGGAGAGAAGTGGTGGAACCGATCGACTGAGCAAGGGACAAAAAGAGATGAAAAGAGAGACAGACTGAAATAGAAAGAGAAACACAGAGACAGACAGAGAGTGTGACAAAGAGAGAGACAGAGATAGACAGGCTGAGAGAGACAGAAATAGATAAAGAGAGAGACAGTTAGAGTGACAGAGACAGCGAGAGACAGCGACACAAATAGATAGAGGCAGAGAGAGTGTGTGGACGATAGACAAAGATACAGAGAGAGACAGATCGAGAGACAGTAATAAACAGAGAGAAAGATAGGTGGAGAGTGAGAGACAGAGACTGAGAGATAGAGAGAGACGGAGAGAGCAATAGAGAGAATAGAGAAAGACTGAGGGAACAATAGAGAGACAGATCGCAATTAGGTGGAGAGAATTGCTGAGGGGGAAGAGATGGAGAAATCAGAGGCACAGGTGGAGGGATGGAGAGAGGCGGTGGATTGACAGGAAGAGACGATGAGAGAGACAATCTGTGAAACAAATGTGCAAAATGGGACCTGACACTGTCTCCCTTTCTCGCTCCATCTCTCTCTCCCCCTCCCCCTCTCTCTCTATACCCCTCTCTATCTCTCCCGCCTCCTCCTCTCCATCCATCTCTCTCTCCCCCTCCCCCTCTCTCTCTATACCCCTCTCTATCTCTCCCGCCTCCTCCTCTCCATCCATCTCTCTCCCCCTCTCTATCTCTCTTTCTCTCCATCTCTCTCTCCCCCTCTGTCTCCATTTCTCTTTCTCTCTCCCCCTTTCTCTCTCCATCTCTCTCTCCCTCCTCCCCCTCTGCATCTCTCTGTTTCTCTCCATCTCTCTTCCTCCTCCCCCTCTATCTCCATCCTTCCTCTCTCTCTCTCTCTCACTTTCCCCTCCTCTCTCTCCCCCTCTCTCTCTGGAGCAGAAGCTGGTGCTGTCAGTTGGCAGTGCCAGCCATTTTGACTGGGTGAGAGGATGTGAGTGGTGCAGAGAGAACGCCGCTCTCTCTCTCTCTGTACGTGAGTGGGGAAGGTGGCGGGCTGCAGATGCTCCATCAGTGAGTGCTGCAGAGCTGGCATGCAGCCAGACCCTCCCTCCCGCCCAGCACCACTGCAGAGATGAAGGGGGATGGGAATCAGTCAAGGTCACCCAGGTTCAGCTTTGTGTGTTATCTCCATACACATCTGGCTGCTTGCTCACTGCAGACACCCAAAGGGCTGCCCAGTGCAGAATGAACACAATTCAGCCTCTCCTTCCCCCCTCAGCTCCAATCTACCCTGCTGTTATTTCACACATCGGTTTTCCCAAAGAAAAAATATTTACAATCTGTCTGTGCTGATGTTCATTGCTGCTCTTTCTGTTCCCTCCTCTATCTCTCTCTCTTTCCCTCTCTGTCTTCCTGTCCCCTTCTATCTATCTCTACCTCTTTTGCTGTATTTCTCTCTTCCTCTCTGTGTCGTGCCCTATCACTCTCTCTCTCTCTATGTTTATCTCTCTCAATCGTTCTTTTTCTTTATTTCCCTCTTTTGTCTCTCTTTGCTCTCTCTATCTCCCCCCTCTCTCTTTGCCTGTCTATTTCTCCCTATCTCTGTCTCTTTGTTTTCTCTTTCTTTCTGTCTCTCCTTCTGTCACACTCTATCACTCTCTCTGCCTCTATCTCTTTCTGCCTAACTCTCTATCTCTCTCTCTGTCTCTCTCTCTCTCTATATATCACTCTTTATCTCAGTCTCTCTATCTCTCTCTCTATCCCTCTGTGTCTCTCCTTCTTTCTGTCTCTCTCTCTCCCTATTTTTCCTTTCTTTGTTTTTCTGCCTCTCTATTTCTCATTTTCTTCCTGTCCCTCCAGCTCTTTTTCTTTTTCTGCATTTCTCTCTTTCTGTCTGTCTCACTTCATCACTCATTTTGTCTATCTTTCTCTCTGCCTCTCTGTCTCTCTTTCTCTATTTCACTCTCACACTGTCTCTCTCTCTCTGTCTGTCTCTCTCCTCCTCCCTCTTTCCTTCTATATGTCTCTCTTTTTCTCTGTCTGTCTTTCTGTCTCTCTCTCTCTCTCTTCATCCCTCTCTCTGTCTCAACCTGTCTCTCTATCTCTGTTTCTCTCTCTCTCTCTTTTTGTCTCTCTTTCTGTCTCTGTCTCTCTCTTTCTGTCTCAGTCTCTCTCTCTCCTTTTGTCTCTGTCTGTCTCTCTCTTTCTCTCCCTGTCTTTGTCTCTGTCTCTCTTTGTCTTTCTGTCTCTCTCTCTGTCTCTCTCTCTCTGTTTCTCTCCGTGTCTCTCTGTGTGTCTCTCTCTGTCTCTCTCTCTCTGTGTCTCTCCGTGTCTCTCTTTCTCTCTGTGTCTCTCTCTCTCTGTCTATCTCTCTATTTCATTCCCCCCTCACACTCCTGCCTGGTACCGGTGTATTATCAGCTGTGTGCGATCTCTCTGCTCTCCTGCAGAGTGTGCCAGTCTGTGAGCTGGCACAGTGGTGTGGGTTTTGCTGCAGAGTGCCGATGCGGCAGTCCCTCCTGATCCGCAGTGCCTCACCACCAGTTGCTGGCACCTGCAAATTCATCACGCGACGGCCAGGCAGGGAGGCAGTGCGCTGTTAACCCTCGAGTGCCCAGCACAGCTGTAACCCCGGACTGGTGGGGATGGGTGAGCGAGTGACGGGGGGGATGGTTGGGTGGGGAGGGGGGGGGTGGTGGAGAACGGGTATCCCTGCGACAGTCCTTTGCACGTTTGCAGGTGATAGACAGTGACAGCATCCTGTAGTCTGCCAGGAAGCTACTAGCCCTCACACCGCTGCACGCTCTGCTGTGGCAATATGGACACCAGCACTTGCTGTGCTGCAATTCATGGTCGATTGGCTCAACATTGAGCTGACGCAGCCTGTGACTGGTATCCTGGCGCATTGTACAACAACAAGCTGGATGCAGAAAGGTGCCTTTAACACGGCGTGACTCCCCAGGGTGTATCGCGCAGGGGGCGGGGAGCAGGGGAGTGAATAATTCGAATCAATTTAACACTAAGTCACAGAAGCAGATATGAGACCAAGTCGTCAAACACAATGTCAAAGAGGTGGGAAGGAGCGAGAAAGAGAGGGGGTGGGAAGAGAGAGAGAGCAAGGGGGAAAGAGGGAGAAAGAGGAGGAGAGAGAGAGGGAGGGAGAGATAAAGAGAGTGCGAGGAAGAGAGAGAGAGAGGGGGTGGGGGAGACAGAGATAGACAAGTTTAGCGAGGGAATTCCACACTTTTGGCATCTGGCAAGTGAAGGCACGGCCCCAGTGATGGAGCGATAGGAATCTAAAGCAGAAGAGGCCAGAATTGGAGGAGCACAGAGATCTCGGGGTGGGGGTTGGGGGGGGGGGGGGGGGGGAGGTATAGAGATAGGAAGAGTTGGAGGTTGCAGAAATAGGGAGGGTTGTAGGGGCTGGAGGAGGTTACAGAGATAGAGAGGTCTGTAGGAACCGGAGGAGATTACAGAGATAGGGAGGGGTGTAGGGGCAGGAGGAGGTTACAGAGATAGGAAGGGGTGTAGGGGCAGGAGGAGGTTACAGAGATAGGGAGGGGTGTAGGGGCAGGAGGAGGTTACAGAGATAGGGAGGGGTGTAGGGGCAGGAGGAGGTTACAGAGATAGGGAGGGGTGTAGGGGCAGGAGGAGGTTACAGAGATAGGGAGGGGTGTAGGGGCAGGAGGAGGTTACAGAGATAGGGAGGGGTGTAGGGGCAGGAGGAGGTTACAGAGATAGGGAGGGGTGTTGGGGCAGGAGGAGGTTACAGAGATAGGGAAGGGTATAGGGGCTGCAGAATGTTACAGAGATAGGGAGGGGTGTAGGGGCAGGAGGAGGTTAGAGAGATAGGGAGGGGTGTTGGGGCAGGAGGAGGTTACAGAGATAGGGAGGGGTGTTGGGGCAGGAGGAGGTTACAGAGATAGGAAGGGGTGTAGGGGCAGGAGGAGGTTACAGAGATCATTAGAATATATGAAATAGAGAAGGAAGAAAAAGCGGGGGAGGGGGGGCATTCGGCCCCTCGAGCCTGTTCTGTCGTTCCTCAGGACCACGGCTTATCTGATTGTGGCCCCAACTCCACATTCCTCTCCCTCTCCACCATAACCCTCGACTCCCTTGTCGATGAAAATCTAACTCAACCATGAATGTATCCAATGACCTGCTCTCTGGGGGAGCGGATTCCACAGACCAACCGCCCCTGCGGGTGGAAATTCCTCCCCATCTCCAGCTTCAATGGGACACCCCTTCATTCTGAAATTCTGCCCCAAGGTTTAGAGTTCCTTGGGTTTTTGGACGGGGGGTGGAGAGGTGAGGCTTGGAGGGGGAAACATCCTCTCCGCATCTACCCAGTCAAACCCCCCCCCCTCTCAGAATGTTACGTGTTTCAATCAGATCGGCCTGTTGTTCTTTGAAGCTCCAACCTGTGAAGGTTTAACCTGCTCAATATTCCCTCATGTGACAAATCCCAGGAATTCATTGAGTGAGTCCAACATGAGTAAATCCCTCTTTAACTAAGTTAACCAGCACTCTACACAGCTCTCCCAATGGGGAGTCTCGCCAATGCTCTATACAGCTGTCGCAGGACTCCCTACCATTAATACTCCAATCCTTCCTTCCAATGAAGGCAGACATTCCATTCGCCTTCCTCATCTCTTGCTGAAATTGCATGCAAACATTTTGTCCTTCGTGTACAAGGATGCCCAGATCCCTCTGTACCACAGCATCCTGCAGTCTGTCTCCATTTCAATCATTTGCTGCATTTCTATCCTTCCAGCCAAACTCGACAACCACAAAGACCTGATTTATATCCCTTTCAGACTCGATATATTCACTTCATAACTTTCCTCGCTACCTCTGCTGGTGTCGACAGTAAACTTGGCTACAATACCTTCTGTCTCATTTTTCAAAGTCATAAATATATACTGTATCCTTGTGTATCCTCTCCACTACTTACTGACATGGGGAGGGTTGTAGGGACTGGAGGGGGTTACCAAGATAGGGAGGGTTGTTGGGGCTGGAGGAGGTTACAGGGATAGGGAGGTTGGTAGGGACTAGAGGAGGTTACAGAGATAAGGAGTGTTGTAGGGACTGGAGGAGGTTACAGAGATTGGGAAGGTTGTAGGGACGAGAGGAGGTTACAGAGATAGGGAGGGTTGGAGTGACTAGAGGAGGTTACAGAGATAGGGAGGGTTGTAGCGACTGGAGGAGGTTACAGAGATTGGGAAGGTTGTAGGTGCTGGAGGGGGTTACAGAGATGGGGAGGGTTTTTGGGTTTGGAGGAGGTTACACAGATAGGGCGGGTTGCAGGTGCTGGAGGATGTTACAGAGATCGGGAGGGTTGTAGGGGCTGGAGGAGGTTACAGAGATACGGATGGTTGTAGGGGCTGGAGGAGATTACAGAGATAGGGAGGGTTGTTGAATTTCGAAGAGATTATAGAGATAGAGTGAGTTGTAGGGACTGGAGGAGGTTACAGATATGGGGGGGTGGATGAAGGGGCTGGAGGAGGTTGCAGAGATAGCAAGTGGTGTAGAGGCTGGAGGAGGTTAAAGAGATAGGGAGGGATAAAGGGGCTGGAGGAGGTTACAGAGATAGTAAGTGGTGTAGAGGCTGGAGGAGGTTACAGAGATAGGGAGGGAAGAGAGTGTTAAAATGGAGGTGTCACCATGTTACGAGACAGGAAGAGGGCTGATGGGTGAGTGAGACTGGGTGTGAATCAGTGTAATGGACAGACGACATATCAGTGAGGTGAATTATTCAGAGAGTGGGAGAGGGGAGACCAGCGAGGAGGACACTTGAACAGTCCAGACCAGAACTGATGACATCCTGGACCAGGATCGCATCTGTAGATGGACCGGGGCAATTACCCTCAATCCTAGGGGCCTTCTCCCACTGCCTGGTGAGGGAGACCTCCTCACCCCCTAGGGCACAGAGTCCTTGGCATGGTGCCCTGCGGGTGAGTCCTGCGGAGAGCCCCATGCCTGTGAGAAAGCTGACGTGAAGTGTGACATGAACACCGTTCTGTTCAGAGTGATCAAATCACAGCCCATGCATAATTTATCCCTATTTCCTTCATAATTTACCAGGCAGCAGTAGGAGCCATTTCCAGAAATGAATAAACACTCTGCGGGCTGTCGGGATGTGGCAGGCTGGCCTGCTATGTATTTATATGTATTTGAACATCACTGTGGGGAGCGAGTTAGCAAATTTACACACAGCAAGATCCCATAGATTCCAACTGAGAACAACCCAGCTCATAGGAACAGGAATCTGCCATCTGCACCCCCCCCCACCCCTCTCCCCCGAGCCTGGCCCGCCATTTAACCTTACCATGGCTGATTCCCTGGCACTATCTCCCTAACCTTTGACATCTTTATGGACCAGGAATATCTCTGTCCGCATCTGGGACGGACAGATTTCTCATTGGTAAGGATCACGGGGATAAGGCGGGAGAATAGGAGCCAAAGACCATCACATCGGGTCAGACACTATCTCACTGAGTGGCAGGCAGGCCCAGTGGGGCCTACTCGGGTTCAAATCCCAGCCTGACAGCTGGAGGAATTTAAATGCAATCAATCAAAATGTGGAAATTAAATGCTCGCCTCAGGAATGGTGATCATCGATTATTGTTCAAAACCCATCTGTTTCACTAATAAGCAGGAAATCTGCTGTCCTTACCACTCATGTGACCCCGAACCCACAGCAATGTGGTTGACTCTCGAACGCCCCCATCTCGGAAATGGCCGAGAAGGACAGCCAGTTGTATCAACAAGGAATGCTGCGGTTCAAGAAGGTAGCTCACCACCACCTTAAATCATACAATCATACAAACCCTACAGTACAGAAAGAGGCCGTTCGGCCCATCGAGTCTGCACCGACCACAATCCCACCCAGGCCCTACCCCCACATCCCTACATATTTACCCACTAATCCCTCTAACCTCCGCATCTCAGGACAATAAGGGCAAGTTTTAGCATAGCCAATCAACCTAACCCGCACATCTTTGGACTGTGGGAGGAAACCAGAGCACCCGGAGGAAACCCACGCAGACACGAGGAGAATGTGCAAACTCCACACAGACAGTGACCCAAGCCGGGAATCGAACCCAGGTCCCTGGAGCTGTGAAGCAGCAGTGCTAACCACTGTGCTACCGTGCCATCTTCTCAAGAATAATTGGGGACGTGCAATAAATGCTGGCCTAGCCAGCGATCACACACACAGGGAACAAATACATTGAAAGAAATGTATTTCTCCAATTCCCCGGGTGGTGGTCCTGGTCCAAGGGTTGAACAGCATCAGGAAAATAAACAATTCACACACACCCGGCCTAATAACAAGACCATTGAAGAGTGAAACTTGTTCTCAGGTGAGAGGACAAAATGGCGAAGGCCTTACCTGACCCCCATTTCCACTGATAGTGTTCATTCCATTAAGATTCCAAAAGTGGGCACTTGGTTAATCCTCTGAGAATCAAGAGAATGGTAACTGCTTTGATCCATGGGATTCTATCGAATAGTAACTGGTTTGATCCATTGGGAATCTATTGAATGGTAACTGACTCAATCCATTGGTATTCTAGAGAATGGTAACTGGTTTGATCCATTGGGAATCTGGAGAATGGTAACTGGTTTGATCCATTGGGAATATAAAGAATGGTAACTGACTCAATCCATTGGGAATATATAGAATGGTAACTGGTTTGATCCATTGGGAATATATAGAATGTTAACTGACTCAATCCATGGGATTCTATAGAATGGTAATTGGTTTGATCCATTGGGATTCTATAGAATGTTAACTGATTCAATCCACTGGGGATTGCACATTTGACATTGCTTCACTGGGATTGTTTAGAATGGTCTCTGATTTGTTCCATTAGGATTGAGTAGAATGTTAACTGATTTGATCAATTGGAAATCTATAGATGTTACAGATTTAACCCATTGGGAATCTATAGAATGTTAACCGATTTTCTCCATGGGCCCTCTATAGAATGTTAACAGATTTGATCCATTGGGAACCAGTTACCATTCTAATACCATTTGTGCGGGTTAGGTTGATTGGCCATGCTATAATTGCCCTTAGTGTCCTGGGATGTGTAGGTTAGAGGGATTAGTGGGTAAATATGTAAGGATATGGGGATAGGGCCTGGGTGGGATTGTGGTCGGTGCAGACTCGATGGGCCGAATGGCCTCTTTCTGTGCTGTAGGGTTTCTAAGATTCTATAGATTCCCAATGGATTAAACCAGTTACCATTCTATAGATTCCCAATGGATTAAACCAGTTACCATTCTATAGAATCTCAATGCATCATTGAATTTCATATATTAGTATTCGGTAAAATGTTACCCAGATTGATCCTTTGGGATTGTATTGATTGGTAACTTATCTTGTTAAGCACGCCCCTATTGGATGGAAACTGATTTGATTCTTGGCGATTCTATCGATGGTTATTTCAGTTTCCTTTTTTTGTGCTTCTATTGAATGAGTTCTGCTGTAATCCATTGGGAATCTGTGGAATAGGAAGTGATTTAATTGTTTGTGTCTCTATTGGATGAGATTTGGTTTGATTTGAGGCGGTGTTAAGTGGATACTGACTTGATTCTTTGGCATTGTATAATGGCGGCTGCTTTCATTCTGTCAAATATGAAAGAATGGGAGCTGTATTTAGTCTTTGGGATGTTACTGAGTGTAAATGGTTGTTGTTGATAAAAGAAACATGCTGTCAAAGCTTTTCATCTTGCACTCATCAGGACAGATGCAAGAATACCAAATTTCAAACAGATCAACATTTTATCCTGCTTCATAGAAGGGGTGCTGAGTAGTTGACATGTCAGCTCTGATTGGTTGAGACATTGCAGTGATAAATGCACCAGGGAGCTAGTGTCATCTTCTCTGGCCCCCCTCTCCCACCCCGCATGCTTTTTTTAATTCAAAAAAGCTGCAACATCAGAATCATAGAATAGAACAATGGAATCCTGACAGCGCAGACTGAGGCTGCCCCCAGCCCCCCAACCCCCGAGTCTTCCCCGACTCTCTGAAAGAGCATCCCAGTCCCTCCTTTCCACCCTATCCCCGTAACCCCACACATTTACCATGGTCAATCCACCTAACCTGCATTTCTTTGGACACTAAGGGGCAATATAACGTGGCTAATCCACTTAACCTACACATCTCTAGACACTAAGGGGCAATTTACCTAGGCCAATCCATATAACCTACAGATCTTTAGACACTAAGGGGCAATTTAGCATGGCTAATCCACCTGACCGACACATCTTTGGACACGAAAGGACAATTCAGCATGGCCAACCCATCTAACCTACACATCTTTGGACACTAAGGGGCAATATAACATGACTAGTCTACCTAACCTATACATCTCCAGACATTAAGGGGCAATATAACATGGCCAATCCAACTAATCTACATATCTTTGGACACGAAGGGGAAATCTACCATGGCTATTCCACCTGGCCTACACATCTTTGGACACTAAGGGACAACTTAGCATGGCCAGTCCATTCCTGCACATCTGTTGACTGTGGGAGGAAAACGGAATATGCAGAGGAAACCCATGCAGACATGTGGAGAATGTACAAACTCCACACAGACGGTCACTTGAGGCTGAATCAAATTCATGTCCCTGATGCTGTGAGGCCGTAGTGCTAACCATCGTGCCACTGTGCCATACCATGAATGTACCCCTTTTTCCTTCAGAGAATGCTTCCTGCACATAAACATATGTAGCGCCTAATAACTGTAAGTGAGTTACATTGCAAACCTGACTGATAATCTTCAGCTGGTTGTCAGTGTAATTCTTAGCACACTCGGGATTATTCACCAAGTGCTGCCCATTGGGAATGCGGAATTACATCTAACGTTAGACATTACATTCTGGAATGATTAACCTCCTACCCCCTTACATTTATGTATCTGGATCTGCAGTTGCATTGTTGAGAATTTCTTTACACAGTTCAATGCACTCCATTCTGTGCTCACAAATGATATATAAAATGGCTGAAGCCGCCCAAAGAGCTCCCTTTTCTTTAAGTGCTAGTTGAGAAATAACTCTACCCACAATCCACCACAAGCCTACATTCACAGGACAATCTATGCTTTGGGGATCCTACAGATCCCCCCCCCGCACTATAATATTATCTTATCTGCAATCTCGTCAATAGGGCCTGATTATTAATCACCATACAAGCTTGATGCAGAAACAGGGCACTTCAAAATATCTCGCACAGGATAATCACTACCATACGGATCAAAGTAGGGCCCAACCAGTCTACACCAACTCTCCCAAAGAGCATCTTACCCAGGCCCGCTCCTCCACCCTATCCCATAAGCCTGCATTTTTATCATGGCTAATCCCCAAATCTTTGGAGACTAAGGGGTAATTTAGGATGGCCAATCCACCTAACCTGCACATTTTGGACACTAAGGTGTAATTTAGCATGGCCAATTCACCTAATCTACACATCATTGAACACTAAAGGGCAATTTAGCATGGCCAATCCACCTAACCTGCATATCTTTGGAGTGTGGGAGGTAACTGGAACACCCATGCTGATGTGGGAAAATGTGCAAACTTCACATGGACTGTCACCCAAGGCTGGAATTGAAATCGGGTCCCTGCTGCTAACCATTGTGGGTCTGGAGTCACATGTAGGCCAGATTGGGTAAGGACGGCAGAATTCCTTCCCTAAAGGACACCAGTGAACCAGATGGGTTTTTACAATTGATGAGAGTTTCATTGGTCATCAATACTGAGACTAAATTTATATTCCAGATTTTCCTCATTTAATTTAAATTCCACCATTGGTGGGATTTGAACCAGCGTCCATCCGGATTGCTATAGTCCCAGCATATTTCCACTGTCTCCCCTCAATGAGCAAGTGAACACGTGCAAGTGCATGAGTGAAGCAAACTGAGCTGGGGCCTCAACCATTTACAATCTCTGGCTGGGAATCTCGGAACAACTCCATCCCCGTCACCGCTGCCAATGAGAACGGAAAATTTGTCACTCAGCCAAATCTCCATTCATTGCAGCAGGACCGGAGAATCCCAGCCCTGGGCGAGGTCCGAGTTTTCTGGCGCACTTGGGCATCGGGGCTGAAGGTGCGGTTGCTAATTTAGCTGACAATATAAAGGTAGGTAGGAAAGTAAATTGTGACGAGGATGTAAGGAGTAATATTTAGTCTCTGCTCCCCCCCCCCACAACCTCGACACCCCAACCAGCAGAAATAGTTTCCCTCCATTCTCCCTTCAATCCAGTAAAACTTGAAATGGACGACCAAATCACCCATTAATCCATCGAGTTTCCGGGGAACCTAAGCCTGGTTTGTGTAATCTCTCCCTGTAAAGTAACTCTGGAGTCAAGTATCATTTGGTAAATCTACACTGCGCTCGATCCAAGGTTAAGATATCCCTACCTAAGATTCAGTGCCCAGAACTGCTCACAGTAACTCCAGGTGTTGAATAACCAGGGGCTCTGTTTAACTGAAGTATGACTGGTGTATTCTAGTCCGTAAATAGAAAGGCCAGAATTGCATTTGTCTTTTTTCTTGCCTTCTCGACCTGTTCTGTACATTTTAATGACCTCTGTACTCTTGGGACCTTCACCTTTCATCATCTCGAAAATACCCTGTTCTGTCATCCTTGGGTCCAAAGTGGACTTTCCCACACATTGTTTTGCCCGTTCGCTTAGCCTATATTAATATCGCTTTCTAATTTTATCATCTGCATTGCTTACAATGCTGTCTATCTTTCTATCATTGCCAAATTTGAGTCAGTGGCCTTTTCTATCTCATCATTTGAGTTGCTAATGAATTCAATGAACAGCTGAGGCTCCCGATAGTCACAGGCAGCCAATTAAATTACCTGCACGTTATTCTTCCGCTGTTGCCTATCATTTGGTCAATTCCATAGAGTTTTACAGCGCAGAAAAGAGGCCCCTCGGTCCATTGTGACTGTGCAGGCCGTCCATCTCTGCTAATGCCATTTTCCAGCTGTTGCCTTGTATGCGATGGCAGTTTAAATGCTCATCTAAATGCTGCTTAAATGTTGTGAGGCTTCCCTCCGCTACCCCCTGTGCTAACTTGAGACCCCAAATAAATGTCATCATGTGCGTTGTTTGAAAGAAGGATCTTCTTTATAATAATAAGTTAAAAAATTTACCAATAACAGTACCTCAGCAGATGGTTATGACAGTCATAACTATGAAAACAGGAGCACTAGTAGTCTTGCTTCAGAACACTCCCTTACAGACTGAAAAGTCCTCCAAAACCCACACATGCTCTGAACCCTCAACAGAGACCAGTAAAACATTTCCATAGGAGAATCATAGGACGGCACAGTGGTTAGCACTGCTGCCTCACAGTGCCAGGAACGCAGGTACGATTCCCGGCTTGGGTGACTGTCTGTGTGGAGACAGACAGTCTCCCTGTGTCTGCGTGGGTTTCCTCCCACAGTCCAAAGATGTGCGGGTTAGGTGGATTGACCATGCTAAATTGCCCCTCAGTGTCAGGGGGACTAGCTGGGGTAAATGCATGGGGTCGTGGGGGCAGGGCCTGGGTGGGATTGTGGTCAGTGCAGATTCAGTATGCCAAATGGCCTCCTTCTGCACTGTAGGATTCTATGAAAAGACATATAAGAACACTCTGTACTCAAAATGACATTCTAACAATTGCCCTTCAGGCAGTGAGATCCAAATTCCCACCACCCTCTGGGTGAAAATGCTTTTCCTCAAATTCCTTCTAAATCTCCTGACTTTAATTCTATGCCCCCTGCTATTGACCCCTCTACTAAGGGGAAATGTTTCTTCCTGTCTACCCTATGTCCCTGATAATTCTATACACCTTGATCAGATCTCTCCTGTCAGCCTTCTCTGCTCTAAGGAAACCAATCCCAGCCTAACAAGCGTCTCTTCACAGTTGAAACGCTCCAGCCCAGGCAACATTCTGGTGAATCTCCTCTGCTCCCTGTGTTTAGCTAGCCCTTCAGAAGGCATTTGATAAAGTACCGCAGAAGAGCTTTCAGATAAAGCTCGGCATAACATCGTGGGCCGAAGGGCCTGTTCTGTGCTGTACTGTTCTAACTAAAGTTGAAGTTAATGGGATAGAAGGCCTGGCCTGGAGAGGGTGCAGAGGCGATTCACCAGGATATTGCCTGAAGTGGAGCGTTTCAGCGATGAAGAGAGGCTCGTGAGGCTTGGGTTGTTTTCCTTAGAGCAGAGAAGGCAAAGGGAGATCTGATTGAGGTCAACATAATTATGAGGGATAGATAGATGGTTCAATAACCAGGGGGAGTAGTCTGGAATTCACTGCCTAAAAGGGGGATTGAGTCAGAAACTCTCTTGACATTTAAGAAATATTTAGCTATTCACTCGCACTGTCATAACCTCCAGGGCTATTGGTCCAAGTGCTGGAAAGTGGGATTAGATCTTTGTTGGCCAGAGTGGACAGTGTGAGCTGTAAATATCTATGAGTCTAATCTGTCTAATGTGCTGGAAGAACTCCAGAGTTCTGGCAGCATCAGTGCAGAGAGAAATGGAGCTAATGTTTCAAGTCCAATGTGGCTGCTCTGCAGAAGACGATCTGTGACATAGAGGCTGATGATCAAACTGTTTGGCCACATTGCGGAAGTAATTTCCATGGCCTTCGGGTGCTGGAGTGGGATTCAAACCCAGAGCTTAAGGGCCCAGAGGTAGGGACATTACCCATTGCGCCACAGGGCCTTGACTGACTCACCCTTATCCATAATGATAGACTGGAGCACTTTCCCCACAGTGGGTGTTTGACGAGTGAATCACGGATTCTCATTACTAAGGCATGTGACTTGTGTTAGGGTCGGGGACTCGAACCCCAAGGTATATTGTGAAGCCAGACTAGACGCCAATAATTTTTTTATTTTGGCATTAATGAGGGGATAGGATCTGTCACTCCAGGAGTATTTCTGCTGACCAATTAATGATCTTTTATCAAAGCAAGCTTTATTCATAACACGGTTTAAATATAACTCTAACAAAATGAAGCAGCCTAACCTTTAACAGTTGAATAATAGTTTTTTAAAAAAGGAAACAATGCTAATTTCTAAATTATCATTATTTCAGTTCCAAATGAGCAACATTTCTCTGACAGGCTCAAATTCCACTTCAAATACAGTTAGCAAACCTAGGCACGGTTGCTACAAAATGTTAACAGCCTTGAAGTTTTCAGAGAGGATGTCATTTTCAGAGCAGCTTGCAGACTTCTATCTTTGAACACCAGCCAGAAACTGAAAACTGTTTCTCTGCTTAAAAACTAGCTCCTCCCAGTAACCACATTATCACATGACCCTGCATGCCTAATCAAAAACCCCAGCTTCCATTCCTTTCCTCAAAAAACCCCAGGCAACCTTTTCACCTATAAACGAAAATCCATTAGCTCGATCCTAAGAAAACACTGCATGGATAAAATGAGTAATTATCCTGCTTTCCCAGCATCTGTATTCCCTCCAAGCATACTGACTGCCTGTAGAAAAAAAACAGAATTTTAAAACATTCTGCTTACTCGTAAAAAATATAGATGTATCTATCGCAACTATTATCACCACACTTGGAAATTTGGGGAAGAGTTTGGTTTCATTTAAACAGGGCCAGCTGTGGGGGATGGGGGGGGGGGGGGGAAGAAGGGGCATGAGGCTGGAGAATTTTAATCAGAAAGGGGATTGAGGGTTATGGGGACAAGGCAGGAAAGTGGGAATCGAGGTTTATCGCATCAGGTCGGTTATGATCTTGTTGAATGGCAGAGCAGACTCGATGGGCCGAATGGCCTCCTTCTGATGCTAGAGTTATGGTCTTGTTTGGGTGTGAGTGTGGTTGGGTGATATTATCCAGATAGGATTCAGGCCTCTGATCGGAGGCATTCGTATGGCCTGCTTGGTAAAGAGTCAGCACTGGTGATGCCATCCCTAACTCGCTTTGTGTTTCCTGTGTTGCAGTATGGGAGATCGGACAGCTATCGTGTGGCCACCACACAGGGTGACAAGGATGACAAAATCTCGCCAAAAAAGGGCAAGGGCCAAAAACGGGATATGGATGACCTCAAGAAGGAGGTCGCTCTGGTGAGTAGAGAGAACGCAACGCCGTGAGATCCAGCTGACGAAAGCTAGCGGGGGTGTGGAGTGGTTGGGTAGGGGAGGAGAGGGGTTGCGGTGGTTGGGTTGGGGATGGCTGTGAGCTCACTGTAAACAGCCACTGTACCTCTGACAACCTGAGGCCCTGACAAGCTGCACCTGCAGCTCAAGACCCCGATGCCTGACGCTGCCCAGATGTTTACTATCTGGCTTCAGGAGTCCCCCAGCCGACCAGCGCCTGGCACTGGAATCTTCGGATTGATGCCTGCCGGTGGAAGTTCTGGCCGGAGACTCGAGCATTCGATTCAGGGAGAAACAGAACTGGACCCTGTCACACAAGTATTTTGGCTACAAGAGCAGCTCAGAGGATAGAAATGTAACTCATCTCCTGACTCCACAAAGCCTGTCCACCATCTACAAGGACACAAGGCAGCAGTGTGATGGAATACTCCCCACTTGCCTGGATGGGTACAGCTCCAAAAACACTCAAGAAGCTCAACACCATCCAGGACAAAGCAGCCCCACATGACTGGCACCCCATCCACAAACACTCCCTCCCTCCTCCACTGACGCACAGTGGCAGCCGTGTGTACCATCTACAAGATCCATTGCAGCAACTCACCATGGCTCCTTCGACAACACCTTCCAAACCCACGACCACAACCATCTAGAAGGACAGTGTAGCACTCCCTCAGAACTGACACTCTGACAGTGCAGCACTCCCTCAGTACTTACCCTCTGACAGTGCGGCACTCCCTCAGTACTGACCCTCTGACAGTGCAGCACTCCCTCAGTACTGACCCTCTGACAGTGCAGCACTCCCTCAGTACTGACCCTCTGACAGTGCGGCGCTCCCTCAGTACTAACCCTCTGACAGTGCAGCACTCCCTCAGTACTGACCCTCTGACAGTGCGGCACTCCCTCAGTACTAACCCTCTGACAGTGCAGCACTCCCTCAGTAGTGACCCTCTGACAGTGCGGCACTCCCTCAGTACTGACCCTCTGACAGTGCGGCACTCCCTCAGTACTGACCCTCTGACAGTCCGGCACTCCCTCAGTACTGACCCTCTGACAGTCCGGCACTCCCTCGGTACTGACCCTCTGACAGTGCGGCACTCCCTCAGTACTGTCCCTCTGCCAGTGCCTAGCTCCCTCAGCACTGTCCCTCTGCCAATGCCTAGCTCTCTCAGCACTGTCCCTCTGCCAATGCCTAGCTCTCTCAGCACTGTCCCTCTGCCAGTGCCTAGCTCCCTCAGTACAGTCCCTCTGCCAGTGCCTAGCTCTCTCAGCACTGTCCCTCTGCCAGTGCCTAGCTCCCTCAGTACTGTCCCTCTGCCAGTGCCTAGCTCTCTCAGCACTGTCCTTCTGGCAGTGCATAACTCTCTCAGTAATGACCCTCCGGCAGTGCCTAGCTCTCTCAGTCCTATGCCTCCAACAATCCTGCTGGCTTTAACTCTTCCGTTTACCGAGCTGGAACTTTGAACTGTGAATTATTCTCCTGGGCCTGATCGAGTCAGTTAGCAAAGCCCTCAATATCAGTCAGCGCGTGTGGCGACTAAAGCTGTCCACAGTTGTCAAACCAGGGCCTAACTAAGGTCTCTTAGCAGAACCAAATGCTAAGTGCTGTTAGTGTGCTATGAATACACTCGAGAACTGGAACCACATCAAAAACTGCTCCATGACGTTGGCATGAATCCTTTGAGATTAATGCAGCCTAACACCATCAAACCCTACACTTTGATGATGATTTCTGCAGGGAGGATCTATATTTAGTTGCAGATGTGCCCACGTGCACTAAGCTCCTCAAGGTGAAAGATAATGTTCTGAAGGAGGATAGAATTCTCCATTATAATGTACTAGTGTGCTGTGTTCACAATTAGGCTGCATCCTCCAGCATTCTGATTCAGACGCGCATCATCACATTATCCACAGGGCAGTGAATCATTCTCTCTGAAAACCTGCTGCAGCTAATACAGAGGCAGAACTGGGGGAAGGTTACACGGGCTAGAGAGAATCGCTGTGTAAGGAGCTTTACTCTATATACCTGCCCCCGGAGTATTTGATGGGAACAGTGTCAAGGGAGCTTTGCTCTGTATCTAACCCTGTGTTGTACCTGTCCTGGGAGTGTTTGATGGGGACAGTACAGGGGAAGCTTTACTCTGTATCTAACCCCGTGCTGTACCTGGCCTGGGAGTGTTTAATGGGGACAGTGTAGAGGGAGCTTTACTCTGTATCTAACTCTGTGCTGCAGCTTTCATGGGAGTGTTGGATGAGGACAGTGGGTGCCAGAAGGATTTGGCACACTTCTACTTGATGGGAATTTGTTCCCGGTCTCTGAGGACCTGCGAGACGTGGGGAGGAAGTCTGTTGCCAGCAGGAGGGACCAGCTGCCTGGTTCTGTTGTTTAATGTACAGAAAGCAATCGGTGCCTTTGTGTGAGGAGGGAGAGCACTTCCAGTCCAAAGCCTGATTAAATCTTTCCGAGCAAACATTTCTGATTCCCCCTTGGCCTCATTAAACATCTCAATGAACATCTGCCAGCCCCCTGCCATTCGAACGGAGGGAGACTGTGTTCATGTTTAATGTTGGTTCCAGATTGTTTCCTGATGAGTAGTCTTTTCAGTTGAGCACCAGGAGGGAGGAGTGAATAAATATTCCCAGCTGTCTCTCTCTCTGTACTCCCAATCCCAAACTCCTGGGAATCCTGCAGTGGGTAACTCACCTCCTGACTCCCACAAGCCTGCCCACCATCTACAAGGCACAAGTCAGGAGTGCGATGGAAAACTACCCACTTGCCTGGATGGGTGCAGTTCTAAGAGCCTTCAAGAAGCTCAACACCATCTAGGACAAAGCAGCCCCTCTTCATTGCCCATTCAGCCCCTCTTGAAGACTGTTACACAGGAATAGGAGCCCATTCAGCCCTTTTTGAGACTGTTACACAGGAATAGGAGGCCATTCAGTCCCTCTTGAGCCTGTTGCACCGGAACAGGAGGAGACCATTCAGCCCTTAAACCTGGTCCAGCCAGGCTATCACTGACATAACTGAACCCTAATTCTTACATAGTGCTCCAATGTTTCCAAATCATCCCATTCATTGATGGGAACAATCCCACTGCAAGAATTCAGAATGTGAAGCGTTGTTAGTCTGGAATTGGACAGGATTTAGGGGCTGGGCGTTTTGAAGAGGATAGTTTGTGCCTAACTATTGCGGATTGTGTCTGAGCTACTGCTCCTTCCTTAACTCCTCCTGTTCCAGTTTGGTATGAGTTGAAATTGGGGATTCCTCATCTCTGTCTCTCTATCTCTCTCTGTAGACTGAGCATAAGATGTCAGTGGAAGAGGTGTGTCGGAAGCACAATGCTGATTGTGTACAGGTTAGTGAGAGACTGTAGTTAGCATTGCGCGCAACACTCTAAGATCGACCCTCACTGTGTAACCCACTAAATCCTCCCCCTCCGACCCTCACTGTGTAACCCAGACAATCCACTCCTCTACCCTCACTGTGTAATCCAGATAATCCACCCCCCCCCCCCCCCCCAGCCCTCATTGTGTAACCCAGACAATCCACCCTGACCCTCACTGTGCAATGCAGCCAATATTCCCCCCTGGCTCTCACTGTGTAACCCAGCCAATCCTCCCCCGACCTTCACTGTGCAACGCAGCCAATACCACCTCCCCGAGCCCTCACTGTGTAACCCAGCCAATCCTCCCCGACCCTCACTGTGCAACCCAGCCAATCCTCCCCCGACCCTCACTGTGCAACGCAGCCAATATCTCCCACTCCCCCCCCCCCCCTCCCCCCGGACCCTCACTGTGCAACCCAGCCAATCCTCCCCGACCCTCACTGTGCAACACAGCCAATAAGCCACCACCACGCCCCCCCCCCACCCCCCAGTTTAACCCAGCCAATCCTCCCCATGACATTCAGTGTGTAATCCAGCCAATCACCCCCCAATCCTCACTGTGTAACCCAGACAATCCCCCCCCCCCGACCCTCACTGTGTAACCCAGCCAATCCTTCCCCCCCGACCCTCACTGTGTAACCCAGCCAATCCTCCCCCGCCCCTCAGTGTCACCCAGCCAATCCTCCCCCGCCCCTCACTGTGTAACCCAGCCAATCCTCCCCCGCCCCTCACTGTGTCACCCAGCCAATCCTCCCCCGCCCCTCACTGTGTAACCCAGCCAATCCTCCCCCGCCCCTCACTGTGTAACCCAGCCAATCCTCCCCCGCCCCTCACTGTGTAACCCAGCCAATCCTCCCCCGCCCCTCACTGTGTAACCCAGCCAATCCTCCCCCGCCCCTCACTGTGTAACCCAGCCAATCCTCCCCCGCCCCTCACTGTGTAACCCAGCCAATCCTCCCCCGCCCCTCACTGTGTAACCCAGCCAATCCTCCCCCGCCCCTCACTGTGTAACCCAGCCAATCCTCCTCCGCCCCTCACTGTGTAACCCAGTCAATCCTCCCCCCAACCCTCAATGTGTAACCCAGAAAATCCTCCCCCCCAACCCTCACTGTGTAACCCAGCCAATCCTCCCCACTACCCTCAGTGTAACCCAGCCAATCCTCCCCCGCCCCTCACTGTGTAACCCAGCCAATCCTCCCCCGCCCCTCAGTGTAACCCAGCCAATCCTCCTCCGCCCCTCACTGTGTAACCCAGTCAATCCTCCCCCCAACCCTCAATGTGTAACCCAGAAAATCCTCCCCCCAACCCTCAGTGTCACCCAGTCAATCCTCCCCCGACCCTCACTGTGTAACCCAGCCAATCCCCCGCCCCCAAATCTTACTGTGTAACCCAGCCATTCCTCCCCCCGACCCTCACTGTGTAACCCAGCCGATCCCCCCGTCCAACCCTCACAGTGTAACCCAGCCAATCCCCCCAACTCTCACTGTGTAACCCAGCCGATACCCACCCCCCAACCTCACTGTGTAACCCAGACAATCCTCCCCCCCGACCCTCACTGTGTAACCCAGCCGATACCCACCCCCCAACCTCACTGTGTAACCCACTCAATCCTTCCCCTGACCCTCACTGTGTAACGCAGCCAATCCTCCCCCAATCCTCAGTGTAACCCAGTCAATCCTCCCCCCCCCCGACCCTCACTGTGTAACCCAGCCAATCCTCCCCCGACCCTCACTGTGTAACCCAGCCGATACCCACCCTCCCAACCTCACTGTGTAACCCACTCAATCCTTCCCCTGACCCTCACTGTGTAACGCAGCCAATCCTCCCCCAATCCTCAGTGTAACCCAGCCAATCCTCCCTCCCAACTCTCACTGTGTCACCCAGCCAATCGTCCCTCCGACCCTCAGTGTAACCAAGCCAATCCTCCCCCCCGATCCTCACTGCGTTTCCCAGCCAATCCTCCCCCCGCAACCCTCACTGTGTAACCCAGCCAATCATCCCACCGACACTCACTATGTAACTCAGTCAATCCTCCTCCCCTACCCTCACTGTGTAACCCAGCCAATCCTCCCCCGCTCCTCACTGTATAACCCAGCCAATCCCCCCCCAAATCTGTGTAACCCAGACAATCTTCCCCCCAACCTCTGTGTAACCCAGACAATCTTCCCCCCAACCTCTGTGTAACCCAGACAATCTTCCCCCCAACCTCTGTGTAACCCAGACAATCTTCCCCCCAACCTCTGTGTAACCCAGACAATCTTCCCCCCAACCTCTGTGTAACCCAGACAATCTTCCCCCCAACCTCTGTGTAACCCAGACAATCTTCCCCCCAACCTCTGTGTAACACAGCCAATCCTCCCCCCCTCAGTGTAACCCAGCCAATCCTCCTGCGACCCTCACTGTGTAACCTAGTCAATCCTCCCCCCGACCCTCACTGTATAACCCAGTCAATCCTCCCCCCCCGATCCTCACTGTCTAACCCAGCCAATTCAGCCCCAACCTGCACTGTGTAACCCAGCCAATCCTCCCCCCGACCCTCAGTGTAACCCAGTCAATCTCACCCCCTCTGACCCTCACTGTGTACCCAGTAAATCCTGCCCCTGACCCTCAACAGTGTAACCCAGCCAATCCTCCCCCCGACCCTCAGTGTAACCCAGTCAATCTCACCCCCTCTGACCCTCACTGTGTAACCCAACCAATCCTCCCCCCGACCCTCACTGTGTGACCCAGCCAATCCTCCCCACCGACCCTCACTATATAACGCAGCCAATCTTCCCCCGCCCCTCACTGGGTAACCCAGCCAATCCTCCCCCCCAACACTCACTGTGTAACCCAGTCAATCCTCCCCCCCGACCCTCACTGTGTAACCCAGCCAATCCTCCCCCTCGACCCTCACTGTGTAACCCAGCCAATCCTCCCTCCGACCCTCACGGTGTAACTGAGACAATCCTCCCCACCGACCCTCACTCTGTAACCCAGCCAATCCTCCCCCCTCGACCCTCACTGTGTAACCCAGCCAATCCTCCCCCCCGACCCTCACTGTGTAGCCCAGCCAATCCTCCCCCCCCCCCCCCGACCCTCACTGTGTAACCCAGCCAATCCTCCCCCTCGACCCTCACTGTGTAACCCAGCCAATCCTCCCTCCGACCCTCACGGTGTAACCTGAGACAACTCCTCCCCACCGACCCTCACTGTGTAACCCAGCCAATCTCCCCCTCGACCCTCACTGGTGTAACCCAGCCAATCCTCCCCCTCGACCCTCACTGTGTAACCCAGCCAATCCTCCCCCCCCCCCGACCCTCACTGTGTAACCCAGCCAATCCTCCCGACCCTCACTGTGTAACCCAGCCTATCCTCCCCCCCCCCCGACCCTCACTGTGTAACCCAGCCAATCCTCCCCGACCCTCACTGTGTAACCCAGCCAATCCTCCCCCCCCCGACCCTCACTGTGTAACCCAGCCAATCCTCCCCCCGATCCTCACTGTGTAACCCAGTCAATCCTCCCTCCGACCCTCACTGTGTAACCCAGCCAATCCTCCCCCTCGACCCTCACTGTGTAACCCAGCCAATCCTCCCCCTCGACCCTCACTGTGTAACCCAGCCAATCCTCCCCTCGACCCTCACTGTGTAACCCAGCCAATCCTCCCCCTCGACCCTCACTGTGTAACCCAGCCAATCCCTCCCCCTCGACCCTCACTGTGTACCCCAGCCAATCCTCCCCCTCGACCCTCACTGTGTAACCCAGCCAATCCTCCCCCTTGACCCTCACTGTGTAACCCAGCCAATCCTCCCCCCCCCCGACCCTCACTGTGTAACCCAGCCAATCCTCCCCCCGACCCTCACTGTGTAACCCAGTCAATCCTCCCTCCGACCCTCACTGTGTAACCCCAGCCAATCCCCCCCCCGCCCCCCAATCTCAGTGTAACCCAGCCAATCCTCCCCCGATCCTCAGTGTAACCCAGCCAATCCACCCCCGACTCTCACTGTGTAACCCAGCCAATCCTCCGTCCCAACCTTCACTGTGTAACACAGCCAATCCTCCCCCAATCCTCACTGTGTAACCCAGACAATCTATCCCCCCAACCTCTGTGTAACCCAGCTAATCCTCCCCCAACCCTCACTGTGTAACCCAGCCAATCCTCCCCCGACCCTCACTGTTGTAACGCAGCCAATCCTCCCCTGACCCTCACTGTGTAACGCAGCCAATCCAACACCCAAAGCTCCTTCACCGGAATCTCGCCCCACCGGATCCTCCCTTGACCCGAGCCTCACTGTGCAACCCAGCGTCCCTCCATCCCTGCCTCCCCCATGTGACCCTCCCTCCATTCGCACCTCCATCCATCTAACCCCTCCCCCATCAAGATACAAACTCTAGTCCAGTTCAGCCATCAATTATTTTCCTGCGACCTCCTCTCTCTCTTTTTTTCTCTCCCTCTTTGTCCATCTCTCTCTCTTCTTGCTCTGTCTCGCTCTCTCTCTGTCTCCATGTTTCTATATCTCTCTTTCACTCTCTCTCTGGCTCTCTTCCCCCATGCTGTACCTCACCCTTTGACCTTGCCTTGACCATGTTGACCTTTGCTCCCCACAGGGTCTTACCCACGCCAAGGCAGCTGAGTTCCTGGCCCGTGATGGGCCCAACGCCCTGACCCCACCCCCCACCACCCCGGAATGGATCAAGTTCTGCCGCCAGCTCTTTGGGGGTTTCTCCATCCTCCTGTGGATTGGTGCCATCCTCTGTTTCCTGGCCTATGGCATCCAGGCTGTAACTGAAGACAATCCAGCCGGGGACAACGTGAGTAGGGGTCAGGGGTCATGAATCGGGTGGGGTGGGGAGGCAGCTTTGTCATTCCAAACCTAAAACCCTCTAAATGGTGGGGTCAAGTGACAGCTTTGATGGACTGAATGGCTTCCTCCTGTTCCTATGCAACAGTTTCAAGGGGCTGAATGGCCTTCTCCTGTTCTTGTGATGGAGGGTTCATTCACAACTCATAAGTGTGTCCTGGGTTGGTCTAACTCTATCTAATAGGGGTGCCCGAGTCGGTCTAACTCTATCTAATGGGGGTGCTCTGGGTCAGTCTAACTTTGTATCTAATGGGGGTGCCCTGGGTCAGTCTAACTCTGTATCCTAATGGGGTTCTTGTTCCCTTTCCCTACAGTTATATCTGGGCATTGTGCTGTCGGCTGTAGTCATCATCACCGGCTGTTTCTCATACTACCAAGAAGCTAAGAGCTCGAAGATTATGGAATCCTTCAAGAACATGGTACCCCAGGTAAACAAGAGAGGAACTTTCATCTGAAATGTCCTGAGCAATCTTCGTCGGGGACCTGAGTTAACAGACACGAGCGAAACAGTAGCTGAGCGGAAAGGGACTGGTACAGGATGAGGGACAGGTACAGGGTATGGGATGGACAAAGGGTGTGTGACGGGTACAGGGTGTGTGAGGAGTACAGGGTGAGGGACGGATACAGGGTGAGTGACAGGTGCAGGGTGTGGGACTGGGTACAGAGTGAGGGACTGGGTACAGGGTGTGGGATGGGTACAGGGTGTGGGACGGGTACAGGGTGAGAGACAGGTACAGGGTGTGGGACGGGTACAGGGTGTGGGACGGGTACAGGGTGTCTGATGGGCACAGGGTATTTTGAGTCACCCTCATCCTTCACGTTGCCCTCACCATGCCCCTGTCTGTCTCCTTGCAGCAAGCGATGGTGATTCGAGAAGGTGAGAAAACGCAGGTTAATGCGGAGGAAGTTGTGGCTGGTGACCTGGTGGAGGTGAAAGGTGGAGACCGAATACCGGCTGATCTGAGGATTATCTCTGCTCACGGCTGTAAGGTTTGTGACCTCCACCTTCTCACTCTGATGTGTTCATTTATTCTGGGGATTTATTGCTCCTGATTCACGTTCTCAATGTCTTTCCCATTCCCTCGCTCCTCACTGCTTCCCTCTTTCTATATCACATTGAAATTCTCATTTACCCCCTCTCTCCCCACATACCTTCTTCTCCCTTTCTCTGTCTCCCTTCTCCCTGTCTCCTTGCGATGACCCTCCTGCCATTGCTCCCATTCCCCACTCTGTCTCTCAGGTTGATAACTCCTCACTGACTGGTGAATCTGAGCCTCAGACCCGTTCACCCGACTGTACCAACGACAATCCACTGGAGACCAGGAATATCGCCTTCTTCTCAACCAATTGTGTGGAAGGTACAGAGTCAGAGTGCTTGTTTAGTTTATTTATTAGTGTCACAAGTAGGCTTACATTAATACTGCAATGAAGTTACTGTGAAAAATCCTCTAGTTGCCACACTCCGGTGCCTGTTCGGGTACACTGAGGGAGAATATAACATGTCCAATGTACCCAACCAGCGCATCTTTGGAATGTGGGAGGAAACCGGAGCACCCAGGGGAAACCCACGCAGACACGGGGAGAATGTGCAGACTCCGCACAGACAGGAACCCAAGCCGGGAATCGAACCCGGGTCCTTGGTGCTGTGAGGTTGCAGTGCCAACCACCGTGTCACCCGTGCTCAGTCTGGGCTTGAGCGTGCTCAGTCTGGGTGTGGGTGTGAGCGTGCTCAGTCTGGGTGTGGGTGTGAGCGTGCTCAGTCTGGATGTGGGTGTGAGCGTGCTCAGTCTGGGTGTGAGTGTGAGCGTGCTCAGTCTGGGTGTGAGCGTGCTCAGTCTGGGTGTGGGTGTGAGCGTGCTCAGTCTGGGTGTGGGTGTGAGCGTGCTCAGTCTGGGTGTGGGTGTGAGCGTGCTCAGTCTGGGTGTGTGTGCTCAGTCTGGGTGTGTGTGAGCTCAGTCTGGGTGTGAGTGTGTGTGTGCTCAGTCTGGGTGTATGAGTGTGAGCGTGCTCAGTCTGGGTGTGTGTGTGTGCGCTCAGTCTGGGTGTGAGGGTGTGAGCGTGCTCAGTCTGGGTGTGAGTGTGTGTGTGCTCAGTCTGGGAGTGAGCGTGCTCAGTCTGGGTGTGAGTGTGAGCGTGCTCAGTCTGGGTGTGGGTGTGAGCGTGAGCGTGCTCAGTCTGGGTGTGAGCGTGCTCAGTCTGGGTGTGAGTGTGAGCGTGCTCAGTCTGGGTCAGTGTGTGGGCGTGAGTGTGCTCAGTCTGGGTGTGAGCGTGCTCAGTCTGGGTGTGGGTGTGAGCGTGCTCAGTCTGGGTGAGTGTGTGGGCGTGAGAGTGCTCAGTCTGGGTGTGAGCGTGCTCAGTCTGGGTGTGAGTGTGAGCGTGCTCAGTCTGGGTGAGTGTGTGAGCGTGAGTGTGCTCAGTCTGGGTGTGAGCGTGCTCAGTCTCACCCTCTCCCTGTCCTCCTCTCGCTCTCCAGGCACAGCCCGGGGAATTGTGATCTTCACTGGTGACAGAACAGTGATGGGACGCATTGCCACCCTGGCTTCAGGATTGGACACCGGGAAAACCCCCATCGCTAAGGAGATTGAACATTTCATTCACATCATCACTGGAGTGGCAGTCTTCCTGGGAGTCACTTTCTTCATTCTCTCCATCATCCTGGGTTACTCCTGGCTGGAGGCTGTCATCTTCCTGATTGGGATCATTGTCGCCAACGTACCTGAGGGCTTACTGGCTACAGTAACGGTGAGTGTCGGTCTGACCCTCCCCTGAATTGTGATTCCCGGAGCAGCAGGCTCAGTGTCAGCTCAGAGAGAAAACTAACTGGAGGGCAGAAAGCAGCGGGTTGTGGTAAATGGTGATATTTCAGACTGGAGGATGGAAGGCAATGGTCTTCCCTCAGGGTCAGTGTGAGGACCACTGCTTTTTCCTGATGGCGAAAGAAATATCTTCAACATCGGAACACAGAGTAAAATTTCAACACTGCCCGATGTTACCAAACTCGGAGGAATGCCGGGCGGTGAGGATGATGCCAATTAACCGCAACAGGACTTTGATAGATTGGCAGAACGGGCAGGAGAGTGGCAGCTGGAATTGGACACAGGGAAGTGTGATGGATTTGGACTGCTGGGATAGGGAGAGGCTAAACAGGCTGAATGGCCCATTTAGAAAGAGAGTGCAGGGCCAAAGGGACCCTGTGGGTGGGGAGGGGGGGGCGGTGGGGGGATGCGGTTAGTATACAGATCTCCAAGGTTGGTGGAATGCACTGAGGGTGCGGTGAGCAAAGTATACGGGATCTGGAGTTTCAAAAAGAGAGGGATTGAGCTGAAAAGCAGGATGTTATACTGAACCTTTGGAAAGTTCTAGTTTAGATCACAAACTACAGCATTGTGTCCAGGACTGGGCACCGCACTTTATGAAAGATGCGCGGATCCTTGAGAGGGTGCGGGGTGAGATTGACCAGAATGGGTCCAGGGAGGAGGGGAATTTTAGTTATGACTTATAGAGTTTTACAGCCTATCATGTCTGCTCCAGCCATCAAGCACCTATCTGTTCCAAACCCATTTTCCAGCACTTGCTCTGTAGCCTTGTAGGCTATGGCATTTCAAGTGCTCATCTAAATGCTGCTTAAATGTTGTGAGTGTCCCCGCCTCTATCACTCTTTCAGGCAGTGAATTACAGATTCCCATCATCCTCTCGGTGAAAGAGGTATCCCTCAAAATCTACGTCCCATGGTTATTGGCCCCTTTACTGAGGGGAAATTTCTTTTTCCTATTTACATCCCTCATAATTTTGTACACCTCAGTCAGGTCCCCTCTCGGCCTCTCTGCTCGAAGGAAAACAACCCCAGCCGAACCAGGCTCCCCTCATAGCTGAAACATTCCAATCCAGGCAGCATCCTCTGCACCCTCTCCAGTGCAATCACATCCTTCCTATGATGTAGCGACCAGAACTGCACGTAGCACTCTTTCCGTGGTCTCACCAGTGTTTTGTACGACTCCTTCATAACCTCCCAACTCTTACATTCAATGCCTCGGCTAATAAAGGCAAGTATTCATATTCTTTCCTAACTACCTTACCGATCTGTCCTGCTGCCTTCAGGGATCTTTGGACATGGATCATTGGAAATCTCCTTTGGATAATGGAGATTGGGGGGCAGAATCTGGTAGAGGTGTACAAGATGATGACAGCTTTAGATAAAGTTATGTTATGGACAGGAATGGGGTTAATTTAAGCCATACTGATTTCTCCTCTCACCACCCCGGAGTATATAAGCGATGGTCTATTTCTCAACCCCTGGGTTTTGCTAATGACCAATTTCCTATTCGCCTTTTGTGATAGGATGAACTCAGAGGGTTAGTTTATTTGCACTCATTCAAAACACCGGAGTTATGGAGCCCTGCTTGCAATGACCCATTCAGCTAAAGGTTTGCCGCTTCTCCCACAGGTCTGCCTGACCCTGACTGCAAAGCGCATGGCTCGGAAAAACTGTTTGGTGAAGAATCTGGAGGCCGTCGAGACTCTGGGATCGACCTCAACCATCTGCTCGGACAAGACTGGCACATTGACCCAGAACCGAATGACCGTGGCCCACATGTGGTTCGACAATCAAATCCACGAGGCTGACACCACCGAGGATCAATCTGGTAAAATAATCGGGCAGCTCAGGCAGACGGCGTGCCTGCTCACCCTCACCAACCTCACTGTGCCCACCCTCACCAACCTCACTGTGCCCACCCTCACCAACCTCACTGTGCCCACCCTCACCAACCTCACTGTGCCCAACCTCACCAACCTCACTGTGCCCACCCTCACCAACCTCACTGTGCCCACCCTCACCAACCTCACTGTGCCCACCCTCACCAACCTCTGTGCCCACCCTCACCAACCTCACTGTGCCCACCCTCACCAACCTCACTGTGCCCACCCTCACCAACCTCACTGTGCCCACCCTCACCAACCTCACTGTGCCCAACCTCACCAACCTCACTGTGCCCACCCTCACCAACCTCACTGTGCCCACCCGCACCAACCTCACTGTGCCCACCCTCACCAACCTCACTGTGCCCACCGTCACCAACCTCACTGTGCCCACCGTCACCAACCTCACTGTGCCCACCCTCACCAACCTCACTGTGCCCACCCTCACCAACCTCACTGTGCCCACCCTCACCAACCTCACTGTGCCCAACCTCACCAACCTCACTGTGCCCAACCTCACCAACCTCACTGTGCCCACCCTCACCAACCTCACTGTGCCCACCCTCACCAACCTCACTGAGCCCACCCTCACCAACCTCACTGTGCCCACCCTCACTGTGCCCACCCTCACCAACCTCACTGTGCCCACCCTCACCAACCTCACTGTGCCCACCCTCACCAACCTCACTGTGCCCACCCTCACCAACCTCACTGTGCCCACCCTCACCAACCTCACTGTGCCCACCCTCACCAACCTCACTGTGCCCACCCTCACCAACCTCACTGTGCCCAACCTCACCAACCTCACTGTGCCCACCCTCACCTACCTCACTGTGCCCACCCTCACCAACCTCACTGTGCCCACCCTCACCAACCTCACTGTGCCCACCCTCACCAACCTCACTGTGCCCACCCTCACCAACCTCACTGTGCCCACCCTCACCAACCTCACTGTGCCCACCCTCACCAACCTCACTGTGCCCAACCTCACCAACCTCACTGTGCCCACCCTCACCAACCTCACTGTGCCCACCCGCACCAACCTCACTGTGCCCACCCTCACCAACCTCACTGTGCCCACCCTCGCCAACCTCACTGTGCCCACCCTCGCCAACCTCACTGTGCCCACCCTCACCAACCTCACTGTGCCCACCCTCACCAACCTCACTGTGCCCAACCTCACTGTGCCCAACCTCACCAACCTCACTGTGCCCACCCTCACCAACCTCACTGTGCCCACCCTCACCAACCTCACTGAGCCCACCCTCACCGACCTCACTGTGCCCACCCTCACCGACCTCACTGTGCCCACCCTCACCGACCTCACTGTGCCCACCCTCACCAACCTCACTGTGCCCACCCTCACCAACCTCACTGTGCCCACCCTCACCAACCTCACTGTGCCCACCCTCACCAACCTCACTGTGCCCACCCTCACCAACCTCACTGTGCCCAACCTCACCAACCTCACTGTGCCCACCCTCACCAACCTCACTGTGCCCACCCTCACCAACCTCACTGTGCCCACCCTCACCAACCTCACTGTGCCCAACCTCACCAACCTCACTGTGCCCACCCTCACCAACCTCACTGTGCCCACCCTCACCAACCTCACTGTGCCCAACCTCACCAACCTCACTGTGCCCAACCTCACCAACCTCACTGTGCCCACCCTCACCAACCTCACTGTGCCCAACCTCACCACCTTCACCACTGCCGCCCTCGCTCGCCTCGCCTGCCTCACACTCGCCCGCCTCGCCCTCGCCCGCCTCTCCCTCGCCCGCTTCGCCCGCCTCACCCTCGCCCACCTCGCCCTTGCCCTGGCCCGCCTTGCCCTGGCCCGCCTTGCCCGCCTTGCCCTGGCCCGCCTTGCCCTGGCCCGCCTTGCCCTGGCCCGCCTTGCCCTCGACCGCCTTGCCCTCGCCCCCCTCGCCCTCGCCCCCCTCGCCCGCCTCGCCCTCGCCCGCCTCGCCCTCGCCCGCCTCGCCCTCGCCCGCCTCGCCCGCCTCGCCCGCCTCGCCCTCGCCCGCCTCGCCCTCGCCCGCCTCGCCCTCGCCCGCCTCGCCCTCGCCCGCCTCGCCCACCCTCGCCCTCGGCCGCCCTCGCCCTCGGCCGCCCTCGCCCGCCTCGCCCTCGGCCGCCCCCGCCCACCTCGCCCTCGCCCGCCTCGCCCTCGCCCTCGGTCGCCCTCGCCCTCGGTCGCCCTGGCCGCCCTCGCCCTGGCCGCCCTCGCCCTGGCCGCCCTCGTCCTGGCCGCCCTCGCCCTGGCCACCCTCGCCCTGGCCGCCCTCGCCCACTTCGCCCACCTCACCATGCCTACCCTCAAAAATACCTTCACTACCCATACCAACTTCACCCTCACCAATCTCACCATGCCTGCCCTTACCAACCTCACTGAGTGATTCTGTCTGGGACCAGGAGTTTATTCGCTGCAATTCATTCCATTCTGGTGTGGGATTTCTCTCGTTCGCTCTCTCTCCCTGTCTGTGCTTTTCTCGCTCCCCTTTCTCACTCTCACTCGATCTGTGTCTGTTGTTCAAACCAACGCTCTTCCGCCCCTTCTCTTCGCCATTCTCTCTGTCACTCTGTCGCCCGTACTGTTGCTCTGTTTCTTACACATAGCCTCCTCGCATTGGATATATCTTGAGTTTTACTTCCCTCTGTGTTTCTAGGTGCTTCCTTTGACAAGAGTTCTGTCACATGGGCCTCTCTGTCACGGATTGCTGCTCTGTGTAACCGAGCTACATTTAAACCTGGACAAGAAAATATCCCCATTCTGAAGGTAGGTCAGAGACAGACCAGCATAGGGGTCTGCACCGGCAGAGAAGAAGAGGTGGCAGAACCGGGCGGACGCCCCCTCTCCCCGGGCGGGCGCCCCCTCTCCCCAGGCGGGGGCGCCCCCTCTCCCCGGGCGGGCGCCCCCTCTCCCCGGGCTCTTTACACTATCCCAGGATATGCCACATTCTCCACAGGCAATCTTTCCCCGGGCATGTTTCACTCTCCCCGGGTGTGTGAACCCTCCCCAGGTTCTGTATTGCCGCTGACAGCTGTATGCTCTGGATAAACGGCTTATGAAGAAAGTGAGGAGGTGTGGGATAGAGGGAAAGTTGGCCGATTGGATAGGTAATTGGCTGTCTGATCGAAGACAGAGGGTGGTGGTGGAGGATAGTAAATTTTCGGATTGGAGGCAGGTTGCTAGCGGAGTGCCACAGGGATCAGTGCTTGGTCCTCTGCTCTTTGTGATTTTTATTAATGACTTCGAGGAGGGGGTTGAAGGGTGGATCAGTAAATTTGCTGATGACACCAAGATTGGTGGAGTAGTGGATGAGGTGGAGGGCTGTTGTAGGCTGCAAAGAGACATAGATAGGATGCAAAGCTGGGCTGAAAAATGGCAAATGGAGTTTAACCCTGATAAATGTGAGGTGATTCATTTTGGTAGGACTAATTTAAATGTGGATTACAGGGTCAAACGTAGGGTTCTGAAGACTGTGGAGGAACAGAGAGATCTTGGGGTCCATATCCACAGATCTCTAATGGTTGCCACTCAAGTGGATAGAGCTGTGAAGAAGGCCTATAGTGTGTTAGCTTTTATTAACAGTGGGTGGAGTTTAAGAGCCGTGGGGTTATGCTGCAACTGTACAGGACCTTGGTGAGACCACATTTGGAATATTGTGTGCAGTTCTGGTCACCTCACTATAAGAAGGATGTGGAAGCGCTGGAAAGAGTGCAGAGGAGATTTACCAGGATGCTGCCTGGTTTGGAGGATAGGTCTTATGAGGAAAGGTTGAGGGAGCTAGGGCTGTTCTCTCTGGAGTGGAGGAGGCTGAGGGGAGACTTAATAGAGGTTTATAAAATGATGAAGGGGATAGATAGAGTGAATGTTCAAAGACTATTTCCTCGGGTGGATGGAGCTATTACAAGGGGGCATAACTATAGGGTTCATGGTGGGAAATATAGGAAGGATATCAGAGGTAGGTTCTTTACGCAGAGAGTGGTTGGGGTGTGGAATGGACTGCCTGCAGTGATAGTGGAGTCAGACACTTTAGGAACATTTAAGTGGTTATTGGATAGGCACATGGAGCACACCAGGATGATAGGGAGTGGGATAGCTTGATCTTGGTTTCAGATAAAGCTTGGCACAACATCGTGGGCCGAAGGTCCTGTTCTGTGCTGTACTGTTCTATGTTCGATATAAACCTTCTGTTTTATGAGCTTACCCTGAACACTGCTTCTGTCCCCTTCCTCACAGCGAGATGTTGCTGGTGATGCCTCGGAGTCTGCTCTGCTGAAATGTATCGAGCTTTCCTCCGGATCGGTGAAAGCCACACGGGAAAAGAACAAGAAAATCAACGAGATCCCTTTTAACTCCACAAACAAATACCAGGTGAGGCTATTGCGAGTGTTAGGTTACTGCGTATCACAGCAGCGACACACTGCGGTAAGCTGAACCGAATACCACAGTCCAAGCTATGTTAGCGGTTGTGGGTTTCAAACAAAAAAAAGATGTGGTTTTCACATGTAGATTGAAATGAACAAGAACAGATAGATCGCAGGAGCAGTTGTTTGTACAGCATCGAAACGGAGTCAAAACTGCAGCCTGTGAAACAGCCCAATGACATCAGCATCAAATCATATGACTGGCTCTTGAAGTAATCATGCAACCCCTTAAATATATAACACACTCAAAATGCTAAGCAGATCGGGGGTAGAGACAGAGAGTTGGACGCGGTTAGCACTGCTGCCTCACAACACCAGGTACCCGTTTCAATTCCCGGCTTGGGTCACTGTCTGTGCAGAGTCTGCACATTCTCCCCGTGTCTGCATGGGTTTCCTCCACGTGCTCCGGTTTCCTCCCACAGTCCGAAAGACATGTAGCTTAGGTGCATTGGCCGTGCTAAATTCTCCCACATTGTACCCAAACAGGCACCGGAGTGTGGCGATTCGGGGATTTTGACAGAAGCTTACTTGTGACACTGATAAATAAACTTTAAACTTAATAATTCAGATCGATACCTTTTAGAGAGCAAGAGCAAGGAGGTTACACCTCAGCTGGTGTACCGTGTACAGTTCTGGGTGCCACACTATACGAAGGATGGGAACACATTGGAGAGAGTGCAGAAGAGGTTTACAAGAATGGTTCCGGGATGAGAAACTTCAGTTAGGAGGATGGATTGGAGAGATGGGGACTGGAGAGAAGGAGGCTGAGAGGAGATTGGATAGAGATGTTCAAAACCATGAGGGGGCTGGACAGAATAGACAGGGAGAAACTGTTCCCGCTTGTAACAGGATCAAGAATGAGAGGGGACAGATTTAAAATGATTTGCAAAAGAAGCAACTGTGATGTAAGCAACAATATTTTCACACAGCGTGTGGTTGGGGCCTGGATTGTTCTGCCTGGAAGTGTGGTGGAGGCAGATTCAATTGAGGCTTTCGAGAGGACCACCAGTGCATGGGAGGCATTTTCACATTGTTACGGACCACAAACCACTCCTGGGTCTTTTTAAAGAAGACAAGGCCACTCCACCAATCATATCAGCAGGAATTCAGTGTTGAATGTTAATTCTGTCACTCTCTGAACACACATTCAAGCACTGGCCTGGAACACATTGTAAATGTGGATGTGCTTAGTCACCAGGTACTATCAGAGAGTGTAGCACCTCCCCCAGTACCACAGGAAATTGTCATGGCATTGAATTTATTCAGTGCCAGTTTCAGCTCAACAAATCAAATGTTGGACCAGCAGGGATCCGCTGTTACCCATATAAGGCACAGGGTGCTAATAGGTTCGGCCAGTGAGCCAGTATCTGAAGAGAAGAAACCATATTATATACAAAAGGATGAATTGAGTTGTGAAGGTGGCAACAAACTTTGGGGAGCCAGAGTAGCCGTCCCTAGGAAGGGAGTTGCTCCTAGCTAAATTACTCACCTGAGTGCTCCAAAAGCTCGTGATTTAAAATACACCTGTTTGACTTTAACCTGGTGTTGTGCGACTTCTTACTAGCGAAATTACACAGTGCCTATCTAGGTGCATCTAAGCTGAAGATGCTCACCAGGAGTTGTGTCCAGTGGCCTGGTATCGATGCCAGCACTGAGAGTTGAGGGAACGGTGCCAATTGCAACAAAGGTTGCCTGCTGCAACCGCACTGCACCTTTGGGAGTGGCCGGGACGGCCATGGGTATGAGTTCATGTCGATGATGTGGGACCATTCTTGGTCACAATGTCGATGCCCATTCAACATGGATGGCAGTGTTTGAAAGGAAGTCAATGGCGTCGCACTCTACAGTTGAGAAATTGCATCAGTATTTTTCAACAAATGGGATACCTGAAGTCATCATGTGAGATAATGGGACAGCCTTCACGAGTGCTGAGTTTCAGCTCCTTAAATGGCATCAAGCACATCAAGATTGTGCCTCACTGTCCAGCGTCTAAAGGACTGGTGGAAGGTCTTAAGAAGCAGTTAAGGGGATGAAGCTGGAGAGCAGAATGTCACAGTTCCACCTGGGCTATAGAACCACTCTGCACAGTACTCCAGGAGTGCTGCCAGGTGAGTTGTTAATGGGCCTCTTCGACCACAGGACCAATAGAAATAGGGGCAGGAGTAGGTGGGAGGTGGCATGGCTGATGGAGTGCTCCAACCTGGTGAGTGGATTTGAGATTGGAAACAGAGTTACGATGTTTTTAATGGTGGTGGAGCTGGGCCGTCATTACTAAGTCCGATCGGGAATGGATGAGGACTGTGGAGAGTGAGCAATTAAACGTTTAGCAGGTTGTAGAGATTGTCAGAGATGAGGGGAAGCTGGTTAACTATACGAGAGACAGAGAGAGGAACAGAGGAAGGTAAATGGAATGCTGGCTTTCATTTCATGGGAGCTGGAGTATAAAAGTAAAGAGGTGTTTCTGCAATACTACAAGGCACCAGTGAGGCCACATTTCGAATACTGAGAACAATTGTGGTCCCCTTATCTAAAGGAAGTTAGATTATCATTGGAGGCAATACAGAGAAGGTCTTGATTTGATTTGATTTATTATTGTCACATGTATTAGTATACAGTGAAAAGTATTGTTTCTTGCACGCTAAGCGTCCCATATGTAGGAAAGGAAAGGAGAGGATGCAGAATGTAGTTTTACAGTCATAGGTTTACGAGGATGATCCCGGGTATGGAGGGACTGCCATATGAGAAAACATTAAACAAGTGGCACAGTAGTTAGCACTGCTGCCTCACAGCACCAGGGAACCCGGGTTCAATTCCAGCCTTAGGTGACTGTGGAGTCTGCACATTCTTCCCTTGTCTCCGTGGGTTCCCTCCGGGTGCTATGGTTTGCTCCCACGGTCCAAAGGTGTGCAGGTTAGGTGAATTGGCCATGCTAAATTGCCCCTTAGTGTCAGGAAGATTTACAGGGTAAATACGTAGGGTTACGGAGATAGGATCTGGATGGGCTAGTTGTCGGTGTGGGCTCGATGGGCCAAATGGCCGCCTTCTGCACTATGATTCTATCCTAGATTGAGTCTGTACTCCTTGGAGTTCTGGAGAATGAGAGATGATATAATTGAAATGTAGAAGATTCTGAGGGGGTTAAACAGGGTAAATGTTGGAAGGATGTTTCCACTCATGGGGAGTGTAGGACCAGAGGGCACAGTCACAGAATAAGGGGCTGCTCATTTTTGAGGAAAGATTTCTTCTCTCTGGTGAATCTTTGAAATTCTTTACCCCAGGAAGCTGTGGAGGTCGAGTCCTTGAAAGCTTTTGAGGTTGGGATCGATAGGTCTCTAATCAGTCAGAGGATTAAGGATCAGTGAGAAAAGTGACTCTGCGATCAGCCATGATTTTATGAAATGGGGGAGCAGGCTGGAAGGGCTGAATGGCATCTTTCTGCTCTTATTTCATATTGCGGTGAGAGGGCTGGTGTGGGCAGGTTGGTCATTGAGGCCGGTTTCTATGTAACAGACAGCCTCAGCTGCTCGGTGGAAGGCCAGCCTGATGTTTGGAAAGGTTTTGAGGCGGTGTGGGGTTCAGTTTGTATTAAATGGGGGTTTCCTATGTGCCTGCAGCTCTCCATTCATGAGACAGAGGACCCAAATGAGAAACGCTACCTGCTGGTGATGAAGGGAGCGCCTGAGAGAATCCTGGACCGATGCTCGACAATCATGATACAGGGCAAAGAGCAACAACTGGATGAAGAGTTGAAAGAGGCCTTTCAGAACGCTTACATGGAGCTGGGGGGACTGGGAGAACGCGTGCTGGGTAAGTGCAAGGAGGAGCAGAGAATGGAGCAGAGGGTGTACCAACCCTCAGTACTGACCCTCTGACAGTGCGGCACTCCCTCAGTACTGACCCCCTGACAGTGCGGCACTCCCTCAGTACTGACCCTCTGACAGTGCGGCACTCCCTCAGTACTGACCCTCTGACAGTGCAGCACTCCCTCAGTAATGACCCTCTGACAGTGCAACACTCCCTCAGTACTGACCCTCTGACAGTGCAGCACTCCCTCAGTACTGACCCTCTGACAGTGCGGCGCTCCCTCTGTACTCACCCTCTGACAGTGCGGCACTCCCTCAGTACTGACCCTCTGACAGTGCAGCACTCCCTCAGTACTGACCCTCTGACAGTGCAGCACTCCCTCAGTACTGACCCTCTGACAGTGCGGCGCTCCCTCTGTACTGACCCTCTGACAGTGCGGCACTCCCTCAGTACTGACCCTCTGACAGTGCGGCACTCCCTCAGTACTGACCCTCTGACAGTGCAGCACTCCCTCACTACTGACCCTCTGACAGTGCAACACTCCCTCAGTACTGACCCTCTGACAGTGCGGCGCTCCCTCAGTACTGACCCTCTGACAGTGCGGCACTCCCTCAGTACTGACCCTCTGACAGTGCAGCACTCCCTCAGTACTGACCCCCTGACAGTGCAGCACTCCCTCAGTACTGACCCTCTGACAGTGCGACACTCCCTCAGTACTGACCCTCTGACAGTGCGGCACTCCCTCAGTAATGACCCTCTGACAGTGCGGCACTCCCTCAATACTGACCCTCTGACAGTGCTGCGCTCCCTCAGTACTGATCCTCTGACAGTGTGGCACTCCCTCAGTAATGACCCTCTGACAGTGCGGCACTCCCTCAATACTGACCCTCTGACAGTGCTGCGCTCCCTCAGTACTGATTCTCTGACAGTGCGGCGCTCCCTCAGTACTGATTCTCTGACAGTGCAGCACTCCCTCAGTACTGACCCTCTGACAGTGCAGCACTCCCTCAGTACTGACTTCCTGACAGTGCGGCACTCCGTAAATACTGACCCTCTGACAGTGCAGTGCTCCCACACACTGAACCTCTGACAGTGCAGCACGCCCTCAGTACTGACCCACACACTGAACCTCTGACAGTGCAGCACATCGTCAGCACTGACCCCCTGTCAGTGCAGCACTCCCTCAGTCCTGACCGTCTGACAGTGCGGCACTCCCTCAGTACTGACCCTCTGACAGTGCAGCACTCCTTCAGTACTAACCCTCTCACAGTGCGGCACTCCCTCCGTACTGACCCTCTGACAGTGCGGCACTCCTTCAGTACTAACCCTCTGACAGTGAGGCACTCCCTCAGTACTGACCCTCTGACAGTGCGGCACTCCCTCAGTACTGACCCTCTGACAGTGCAGCACTCCTTCAGTACTAACCCTCTCACAGTGCGGCACTCCCTCCGTACTGACCCTCTGACAGTGCGGCACTCCTTCAGTACTAACCCTCTGACAGTGCGGCACTCCCTCAGTACTGACCCTCTGACAGTGCAGCACTCCTTCAGTACTAACCCTCTCACAGTGCGGCACTCCCTCCGTACTGACCCTCTGACAGTGCGGCACTCCTTCAGTACTAACCCTCTGACAGTGAGGCACTCCCTCAGTACTAACCCTCTCACAGTGCGGCACTCCCTCCGTACTGACCCTCTGACAGTGCGGCGCTCCCTCAGTAATTCTTTACTTAAGGAGTGATGTACATCCATGTGAGCCAGTCCAGCGGAGGTTCACCATGCTGATTCCTGGGACGAAGTGGGTTTGTTTGAAGAGGACAGGTTGAGCAGGTTGGGCCCATACACGCCGTTGTTTTGTAGAACAGGTTCATCTTACCGAAACGCCTAAAATTCTGTTAGGTGCTCGACTGGGTGAGAGAGTGTATCTCTCTGTTGACGGTGGTGAAACCAGGACAATGTTTAAAAATGAGGGGTCTCCCACTGAAGACGGAGATGAGGGGGAATTTCTTCTTTGTGTGCAGTGAATCTGTGGCATTCGCTTCCCCCAGAGAGCGTGCGGAGCTGTCGAAAAAATTGAAAGCTGAGTTGGAGGGATTTTGGCCATTGAGTGTTACTGGGAGACAGGCAAGAAACTGATTGGAGATGACAACCAGATCAGCCATGATCAGATCTGGCACGATCTTACTGAGTGGGGTAGCAGGCTCCTCCTGCTCCCATTTCTAGTGATGTGCTGACCGTTTGCTGTCTGTGTACCTCCTCTCTGCAGGTTTCTGTCATTTCTACCTCCCAGAGGAGCAGTTCCCAAAAGGATTCGCCTTTGACACCGATGATGTGAACTTCACGACAGAAAACCTGTGTTTCATTGGTCTGATGTCCATGATCGACCCCCCCAGGGCGGCTGTGCCAGATGCTGTTGGCAAGTGCCGTAGTGCGGGCATCAAGGTACCCGACAACTAGTTCTAGAGCTGGCGACGGCCCGTGGGGAATTAATGCGGAAACAAGAGTTCGAATTGGTCTCAGTGAAGAGGGGGCAGAGAGACAGAGCGAGAAACAGAGTGTGAGAGAGGCAAAGGGAGTGAGAGACAGAGGGCGGAATTTTCCCATCCCGCCCATCAGGGAATTGTAGTGGGCCGGGGGACGGACCGTGCAAAGGTCCATTGACCTCGGGTGGGATTTTCTGGTCTTTGGGATGAGCCCGGCTGGAAAATCCCACCCAGAGAGTGGGAGGCGGCGAGTGGGAGACGGAGATTGGGAGACGGAGAGTGGGAGACAGCACCTTCAAGTGGTGGGTTGGGGGATTGGAAGCTGATTTGAACCCTGGTTGGGAGTTTCTCTTGCGAAGCCTGTGGCCTAACTCTCGGTTACCTGCAGGTTATCATGGTGACTGGTGACCATCCAATCACAGCGAAGGCCATCGCAAAGGGAGTGGGTATCATATCGGAAGGGAACGAGACAGTGGAGGATATCGCTGCTCGACTGAATATCCCTGTCAGTCAGGTGAACCCACGGTGAGTCATGGGAGACGGCCAATCGAAAAGGCTGCATTTTGCCAAATGTAGCCTTGATGATAATGCAGAAAATACAGCATCCATTTTGTGCACAGCAAGATTCCACAAACAGCAATGCAAAAGCCATCTCATTTCCCAACTTTGGCTGAGGAATCACTAATGGTGCCCAGAACACGAGGATAATAGAGTCATAGAGATTTACAGCATGGAAACAGACCCTTCGGCCCAACTTCTCCACGCCGCCCCTTTTTTTTAACCCCTCAGCTAGTCCCAATTGCCCGCTTTTGGCCCATATCCCTCTATACCCATCTTACCAATGTAACTGTCTAAACGCTTTTTAAAGACAAAATTGTACCCGCCTCTACTACTACCTCTGGCAGCTTGTTCCAGACACTCACCACCCTCTGTGTGAAAAAATTGCCCCTCTGGACACTTTTGTATCTCTCCCTTCTCACCTTAAACCTATGTCCTCCAGTTTTAGACTCCCCTACCTTTGGGAAAAGATATCGACTATCCAGTTGATCTATGCCCCTCATTATTTTATAGACCTCAATAAGATCACCCCCAAGCCTCCTATGGTCCAGAGGAAAAATGTCCCAGTCTATTCAGCCTCTCCTTATAACTCAAACCATCAAGTCCCAGTGGCATCCTAGTAAATCTTTTCTGCACTCTTTCTAGTTTAATAATATCCTTTCTACAATAGGGTGACCAGAACTGTACACCGTAATCCAAGTGTGGTCTTACCTATGTCTTGTACAACTTCAACAAGACGTCCCAACTTCTGTATTCAATGTTCTGACCAATGAAACCAAGCATGCCGAATGCCTTCTTCACCACTCTGTCCACCTGTGACTCCACTTTCAAGGAGCTGTGAACCTCTACCCCTAGATCTCTCCCCAATGCCCTACCATTAACTGAGTAAGTCCTGTCCTGGTTCGATCTATCAAAATGCATCACCTCACATTTATCTAAATTAAACTCCATCTGCCATTCGTCAGCCCACAGGCCCAATTGATCAAGATCCCGTTGCAATCCTAGATAACTTTCTTCACTGTCCACTATGCCACTAATCTTGGTGTCATCTGCAAACTTACTAACCAGGCCTACTAAATTCTCATCCAAATCATTAATATAAATGACAAGTAACAGTGGACCCAGCACTGATCCCTGAGGCACATCACTGGTCACAGGCCTCCAGTTTGAAAAACATCACTCTACAACCACTCTCTGTCTTCTGTCATCATAGTAAGAAGTTTAACAACACCAGGTTAAAGTCCAACAGGTTTATTTGGTAGCAAAAGCCACACAAGCTTTCGGAGCTGCAAGCCCCTTCTTCAGGTGAGTGGGAATTCTGTTCACAAACAGAGCACAAACTCACCTGAAGAAGGGGCTTGCAGCTCCGAAAGCTTGTGTGGCTTTTGCTACCAAATAAACCTGTTGGACTTTAACCTGGTGTTGTTAAACTTCTTACTGTGTTTACCCCAGTCCAACGCCGGCATCTCCACATTCTGTCATCATGCCAATTTTGTATCTATTTGGCTACCTCACCCTCGATCCTTAACCTTATGCAACAACCTACCATGTGGTACCTTGTCAAAGGCCTTGTTAAAGTCCAAGGAGACAACATCAACTGCAGTGCCCTCATCTGCCTTCTTGGTTACCCCTGCAAAAAACTCAAATTTGTGAGACATGATTTTCCACAAAGCCATGCTGACTGTCCCCAATCAATCCTTGCATCTCTAAATGCCTGTAGATCCTGTTTCTCAAAATACCTTCTAACAACTTATCCACTACAGATGTGAGGCTCACCGGCCTGTAGTTCCCAGGCTTTTCCCTGCAGCCCCTCTTAAACAAAGGCACAACATTTGCCACCCTCCAATCTTCAGGCACCTCACCTGTGACTATCGATGATTCAAATATCTCTGCTAGGGGACCTGCAATTTCCTCCCTAGCCTCCCACAGTGTCCTGGGATACACTTCATCAGGTCCTGGGGATTTATCGACCTTGATGCGCTTTAAGACCTACAGTACCTCCTTCTTTGTTATATGTACACTCCTCAAGACATCACTATTTATTTGCCCAAGTTCCCTAATATCCATGCTTTTCTCAACAGTGAATACTGATGAGAAATATTCATTTAAGATTTCACCCATGTCTTGCGGATCCGCACATAGATGACCTTGCTGATCCTTAAAAAGCCCTACTCTCTCCATAGTTACTCTTTTGCCCTTTATATATTTGTAGAATATCTTTGGATTCTCCTTTGCCTTTTGCGTCAAAACAATCTCGTGCCCCCCTTTTGCTCTCCTGATTTCTCTCTTAACTCTACTCCTAAACCCTCTGTACTCTTCAAGGGATCCACTTGATCCCAGCTGCCTATGCATGTCATGTGTCTCCTTCTTCTTCTTGACCAGGGCCTCAATATCCCGAGTCATCCAGAGTTCCCTACTTCTCCCAGCCTTGCCCTTCACTCTGAATAGAATGTGTTTACCCTGAACCCTGGTGAGCACACCTTTGGAAGTCTCCCACTTACCAGACGTCCCTTTCCCTTCCCACAGACTCCCCCAATTAACTGTTGAAAGTTCCTGCCTGATACCATCAAAATTGGCCTTGCCCCAATTTAGAATTTGAACTTTTGGGCTAGACCTATCGTTCTCCATAGCTATCTTAAAACTAATGGAATTATGGTCACTGGTCCCAAAGTGATCCCTCACTGACATTTCTGTCACCTGCCCTTCCTTATTCCCAAGAGGAGGTCAAGTTTTGCCCCTTCTCTAGTCGGGCCATTTACATACTGAATGAGAAATTCCTCCTGAATACACTCAACAAATTTCTCTCCATCCAAGCCTCTAATACTATGGCTGTCCCAGTCAATATTGGGAAAGTTAAAATCCCTACTATTACTACCCTATTTTTCTTGGAGTTAGTTGTAATCTCCTTACATATTTGCTCCTCAATTTCCCGTCGACTATTTGGGGACCTATCGTGCAACCCCATCAAAGTTATTTCCCCCTTCTTATTTCTCAGTTCAACCCATATAGACTAGGTGGGTGAACCCTCGGCTATATCCCCTCTCAGTACGGCCGTGATGTTTTCCCTAATCAAAAGTGCAACTCCCCCCCGCCCTCTCTTACCTCCTGTTCTATCTTTCCTATAGCATCTGTACCCTGGAACATTGAGCTGCCAGTCCTGTCCCTCCCTTAGCCATGTTTCAGTAATTGCTATAATATCCCAGTCCCAAGTACCCATCCCGTACTGAGTACTGAGTTCATCTGCCTTGCCTGTCAGGCCTCTTGCATTGAAATAAATGCAGTTTAATCAGGACTTCCCTTGCTCTCTGTACTGCTTTTGTCTGACCTGTCTAGTACTAGGATTACTGACACTGCCCTTACTATTTAATGTGCTCTCTTTAACTTCTGTGCTGTCCTCAAGCTTCTCTTCTGTCTCCCTCCTGCTTTGGGTCCCACCCCCTGCCAAACTAGTTTAAATCCTCCCGAGTGGCTCTCACAATCTCCCCGCCAGGATATTCGTCCCCCTCCAGTTCAGGTGTAACCCGTCCCCCTTGAACAGGTCAGTCCTTCCCCAGAAGAGATCCCAATGATCCAAAAATCTAAATCCCTGCCCCCTGCACCAGCTCTCAAGCCACACATTCATCTGCCTAATCTTCCTATTCCTATTCTCACTAGCACGTGGCACCAGTAGTAGTCCAGAAATTACTACCTTCGAGGTCCTGCAGTTCACCCTTCTGCCTAACTCTCTATATTCACACTTCAGGACCTCATCCCTTTTCCTACCAATGTTGTTGCTGCCAATATGTACAACGACTTCTGGCTGCTCACCCTCCTCCTTAAGAATGTCCTGCAACCGTTCAGAGACGTCCTTGACTCTGGCACCAGGGAGGCAACACACCATCCTGGAGTCTCGATTGCGGCCACAGAAACGCCGGTCTGTGTCTCTAACTAGCGAGTCCCCTATTACTACTGCTCGCTTGCTCTTTGCCCGACCCTGCTCTACAGCAGAACGTGACGCGGTGCCACAGGCCTGGCTGCTGCTGGTATCTCCCCATGACAGGCTATCCCCCTCAACAGTATCCGAAACGGTATACCTGTTTGCAAGGGGAATAGTCACAGAAGATTCCTGCACTACCTGCCTGCCTCTCCTGGTGGTCACCCATCTACCTGACTGAACCTATGATGTGACAACCTCCCTGTGACTGGAATCTATCTCACTCTCTGCCCCCTGTACGCTCCACAGTGTGTCCATCTGCTGCTCCAACCGAACAATGCGATCAGTGAGGAGCTGCAACTGGACACACTTCCTGCAGACAAAGTTGTCAGGGAGACTAGATTGCTCCCTAATTTCCCACATCTGGCAGGAGGAGCATACCACTGCCCCAGCTGCCATACTGCCCTTATACACGTAAAAGGATAAAAGAATCCCAACTCACCTTTCTTGTGGTCTTCCCAGTGGTTTTTCTTTTTTGGTTAGAGGAGGAGATAGGGAGGGAAACACTGAAGTGGTCTTCAGTGGAGTAGTCTTCCTTCGTCTTCCATTGAGAGTCCTACGTATCCACATAAAATGACAAACTGGGATCAGACTTAACATCTCACCTGAGAGCTAGCACTTTCAAAATTGCAGCACTCCCTCAGTACTGACCCTCTGACAGTGCAGCACTCCCTCAGTATTGACCCTCTGACAGTGCGGCTCTCCCTCAGCACTGACCTTCTGACAGTGCGGCACTCCCTCAGTACTGACCCTGTGACAGTGCGGCACTCCCTCAGTACTGACCCTGTGACAGTGCGGCACTCCCTCAGTACTGACCCTCTGACAGTGCAGCACTCCCCCAGTACTGACCCTCTGACAGTGCGGCACTCCCTCAGTACTGACCCTCTGACAGTGCGGCACTCCCTCAGTACTGACCCTCTGACAGTGCAGCACTCCCTCAGTACTGACCCTCTGACAGTGCGGCACTCCCTCACGGCACTCCCTCAGTACTGACCCTCTGACAGTGCGGCACTCCCTCAGTACTAACCCTCTGACAGTGCAGCACTCCCCCAGTACTGACCCTCTGACAGTGCAGCACTCCCTCAGTACTGACCCTCTGACAGTGCAGCACTCCCCCAGTACTGACCCTCTGACAGTGCAGCACTCCCTCAGTACTGACCCTCTGACAGTGCAGCACTCCCTCAGTACTGACCCTCTGACAGTGCGGCACTCCCTCAGTACTGATCCTCTGACAGTGCAGCACTCCCTCAGCACTGACCCTCTGACAGTGCAGCACTCCCTCAGTACTTCCTGGTTTTGAATGTCTCTGTCAAATCTATCCGTGAAGCTTCTCTGCTCTAAGGAAAGCAAGCTTTGTGTCTTGAGTCTCTCTGTATAAATCAAACTCCTTAATCCTGGTACCATTTTACGAAAGCCTCTCGGTGAGGCCTGGCCCTCCTTTCTGAAGTGATGTGGCCAGAATTGGAGCATTGTTTTGCAAAGTGTTTAACGTGACTAGGCGCCTTTTTACTCTCACTGTTAATGAAGTCAACAATACCTATGACTTGGGTAACCTCTCTCTCCTTATCTCGCCACATCAAAGACTTAGAACATAGAAAAGCTACAGCACAAACAGGCCCTTCGGCCCACAAGTTGCGCCGAACAATTTCCTTACCTTCTAGGCTCATCTATAACCCTCTATCTTACTAACTTCCATGAACCTATCCACAAGTCTCTTAAAAGACTCAATCGAATCCGCTTCCACCACCACTACCGGCAGCCGATTCCACGCACCCACCACCCTCTGAGTGAAAAACTTACCCCTAACATCTCCTCTATACCTACTCCCCAGCACCCTAAACCTGTGGCCTCTCGTGACAACCATTTCACTCCTGGGGAAAAGCCTCTGAGAATCCACTCTATCAATACCTCTCAACATCTTATACACCTCTATCAGGTCACCTCTCGTCCTTCGCCTCTCCAAGGAGAATAGACCTAGTTCTCTCAACCGATCCTCATAAGGCATACCACTTAATCCTGGCAACATCCTCGTAAATCTCCTCTGCACCCGTTCTATGGCTTCCACATCCCTTCTGTAATGAGGCGACCAGAACTGGGCACAGTACTCCAGGTGGGGCCTGACCAGGGTCCTATACAGCTGCAGCATTATCTCCCGATTTCTAAACTCAATTCCTCTATTGATGAAGGCCAGTATTCCATACGCCTTCTTAACCACAGTCTCTACCTGCAACGCCGCTTTGAGCGTCCGGACCCCAAGATCCCTCTGTTCTTCCACACTGCCAAGCGTCTTACCCTTAATATTATATTCTTCCACCCTATTCGACCTGCCAAAATGAACCACCACACACTTATCTGGGTTGAAGTCCATCTGCCACTTCTCCGCCCAGTCTTGCATCTTATCTATGTCTCATTGCAACTGCTGACATCCCTCTACACTATCCACAACACCTCCAACCTTTGTGTCATCAGCAAACTTGCCAACCCATCCTTCCACTTCCTCATCCAGGTCATTTATAAAAATCACAAAGAGCAAGGGTCCCAGAACAGATCCCTGGGGTACTCCACTGGTGACCGACCTCCATGCTGAAAAAGACCCATCTACAACCACTCTTTGCCTTCTGTGGGAAAGCCAGTTCTGAATCCACAAAGCAACGTCCCCTTGTATCCCATGCCCCTTCACTTTCTCCATAAGCCTTGCATGGGGCACCTTATCAAATGCCTTACTGAAATCCATATAAACCACATCTACCGCTCTTCCCCCGTCTAAGTGTCTGGTCACATCTTCAAAAAACTCAATCTGACTCGTAAGGCATGATCTGCCTCGGACAAAGCTGTGCTGGCTACTTCTGATCATACTATTCCTTCCCAAATGTTCATAAATCCTGCCTCTCAGGATCTTCTCCTTCAACTTACCAACCACTGAGGTTAGACTCACTGATCTATAATTTCCTGGGCTACCTCTTCTCCTTTTCTTGAACAACGGAACCACATCCGCCATCCTCCAATCCTCCGGAACCTCTCCCGTCTCCATTGACGACGCAAAGATCATCGCCAGAGGATCAGCAATCTCTTCCCTCGCCTCCCACAGTAACCTGGGGTACATCCCATCTGGTCCCGGCGATTTATCTAACTTGATGCTTTTCAACAGCTCCAACACATCCTCTTTCCTAATGTCCACATGCTCAATCTTCTCAGTCCACTGCAAGTCTGCACTGCAACTACCAAGATCCTTTTCCACTGTGAATACTGAAGCAAAGTATTCATTGAGTACCTCTGCTATTTCAACCGGTTCAATACAGACTTTCCCACCGTCACATTTGATAGGTCCTACTCCTTCACATCTTACCCTCTTGCTCTTCACATACTTGTAGAATGCCTTGGAGTTTTCCTTTCCTGTCTGCCAAGGCCTTCTCATGTCCCCTCCTGGCTCTTCTAATTTCCCTCTTTAGTTCCCTCTTATACCCATCCATCCCCTCGAAGCCAAACTTCCTTCACCCCTTTTAATATTCTGCTCTTCAAATAGTCCTTTGGTACTCCAGAAATTGAGTACCGCGATAAAAATGTGATATGCTGTATTTTGACTTGGACTCATCATCAGCATAGTTTGCAAGAATGCCCTCAAATGTAAAGGAAACAACAATTTATACTTCCTGGCAAGAGAGGGCAGTTGAGAGTCAACCACATTGCTATGGCTCTGGATTTATATGTCGGCCAGACCAGGTAAGGATGGCAGACTTCCTTCCCTAAAGGACATTAGTGAACCAGATGGGTTTTTCCAGGAATCGACAATGGTTTTCATGGTCATCAGTAGATTCTTAATTCCAGATTATTTTTTTTATTGAACTCAAATTCCCCAAAAGCCATGGTGAGATTCGAACCCGGATCCCCAGAACATTAGTTGAGTTTCCTAATTAATAGTCTAGCGATAATACCACTAGGCCATTGCTTCCCCGACTCTGGGCAAGGCATTGCCGTGGGGAATGAACGAGGGAGTATCTACCACAAGCTTTTGATTTGTTGAAAAATGAGCAGTGTGTGGAGAAGTTTATAAGCGGATCTGCCAATCGTTGGCAGGTGCAACTTGGCATCGCAACGGCATTGTTATTCATATACCACATTTTATTCTCCACAGCAACACTTTGACCAATCAGAGTCCATTTGCTAACCAATCAATGCGCTCTTCCCATGCAGTGTAAATTGTTGTTTCCTTTACTGCTGCCAATCTTGTGTATCTATTGTGTTGAGTCGAAGATGTCAATCTTCGATGGTGCGTCTGTTTTCTCTGTTCGGCTATTTGGTTTCTATTGGCTGTCTTCAATCATCCTGTCCTGGTCTTGTTGTTCCAGAGATGCCAAAGCCTGTGTGATCCATGGCACTGACTTGAAGGATCTGAGTGGCGAGCAGATTGATGACATTCTGCGCAATCACACGGAGATCGTCTTCGCTCGGACCTCCCCTCAACAGAAACTCATCATCGTGGAGGGCTGTCAGAGACAGGTCAGAGTTCAACTAAGCAGCCAACCCAGGCGCAATATGGAGACAGGGTCAGAATTCAGAGAACAAATCTACTGCTAAAGGAAAAGCCAGAGACAGGTCAGAGTTCAGAATGCGAGTAACCCGGTCAATGTGGAGGCCAGAAACAGGGTCAGAGTTGAAGGTGTGAACAACTGGCCTATGGGGAGGTCAGAGTTTAGAGGGTGAGTAACTCAGCCATGGAGAGGCCAGAGACAGGTCAGAGTTCAGAAAGTGAATAACTGACCAATGGGGAGGCCAGAGATAGGGTCAGAGTTGAGAGAGTGAACAACTGGCCTATGGAGAGGCCAGACAGGTCAAAGTTCAGTGAGTGAATAACAGGCCAAGGGAAGGGCCTGAGATGGGTCAGAGTTCAGAGGGTGAGTAACCCGGCCTATGGAGAAGTCAGGGACAGGGTCAGAGTTCAGAAGGTGAGTAACCCGGCCTATGGAGAGGTCAGGGACAGGGTCAGAGTTCAGAAGGTGAGTAACCCGGCCTATGGAGAGGTCAAGGTCAGAGTCCAGAGGGCAAGTAACCCGGCCTATGGAGAGGTCAGGCACAGGGTCCGAGTTCAGAGGGTGAATAACCACATGGCCAAGGGAATGGCCTGAGACAGATCAAAGTTCAATGTCCTTAGCCCTAGGGTCTTTGTGATTAGGGCCAGTCCCTTACATTCGGTTCTCTCTGCCTGTCTCCCTAGGGTGCTATTGTAGCTGTGACTGGAGATGGTGTCAATGATTCTCCGGCGTTGAAGAAGGCTGATATTGGGGTGGCAATGGGAATTGCTGGATCTGATGTGTCCAAACAGGCTGCAGACATGATTCTACTCGATGATAACTTTGCTTCCATCGTCACAGGAGTGGAGGAAGGTATGAGATCAGAATGCAGAGCGAAGGGTCAGTTCAAGCACTCTCTCTCTGAGGGAGAGTGTAGTCTCTCTCACTCTCAGGTTCAGTGTGATCTCTCTAAACGTCTCTCTGTCTATTTTTCTCTCTCTCATTCTCTGCCTCTCATTCTCTGTCTCTCTATTTATCTCTTGCTCACTCCCTGCCTCTCACTCTCTGCCTCTCTATTTCTCTCTCTCCCTTTCTGTCTGTCTCTCTTTCTCTCTATTGCTACCTCTAGGTGTCTCCCCCCCGTCTCTCGCTCTCTGTCCCTCGCTGTCTGGTTCACTGTGATCTCTCTCTCTCTGATTGGCTATAACTGTGTTACTTCTCTGATTGGCTATAATTGTGCTCCATCCACAGGTCGATTAATCTTTGATAATTTGAAGAAATCCATCGCCTACACATTGACTAGTAACATTCCCGAAATCACCCCCTTCCTGCTCTTCATCATGGCCAATATCCCACTGCCACTGGGAACCATCACCATCCTGTGTATCGACCTAGGCACTGACATGGTGAGTGTAGTAAAGGCCGGGGGAATGTGATCCCTGGTGGTCGGGTTGTCAGTGAGTGAGGGTGGAGTGTGTGTGTGTGTTGGTCTGGGGTGAATGTGGGTAGGTTGAATATGATTGTGTATCGGAGGGCAAAAGCTGCACTGTAAGAGGGTCAGTACTGAGGGAGGGTCTGTACTGAGGGAGGGTCAGTACTGAGGGAGTGCTGCACTCTCAAAGGGTCAGTACTGAGGGAGTGCCGCACTCTCAGAGGGTCAGTACTGAGGGAGTGCAGGAAACCACAATCCTGGCTGGTGAGGGTTCCTGGTAGCTCCAGATGAGGGGCTGCTCTGAGCATGGACCACTCCTCACTGGAGGAGATTCCTGTCCCAGTTCACTGCTCTCTCTGCTCGCGACCTGGCTTTAATTGGACAGTTACTTTTGGGTGTTGGTTGGCAGGACCAATCACTGATGCCACCCCGTGGGACATGTGACTTGTTTTGCAGGTTCCTGCCATCTCATTGGCTTATGAAGCCGCAGAGAGTGACATCATGAAGCGACAGCCCCGAAACCCACGAATGGACAAACTGGTGAACGAGAGGTTAATCAGCATCGCGTACGGTCAGATTGGTAAGTACTGTCCAGGGAGTGGGAGACCGGGGTCAGAGTGACAAGGGAGTGAGAGATAGGGCAAAAGAGTGACGAGGGAGAGAGAGACGGGTCAGAGTGACGAGAAAGTGAGATACAGGGGTCAGAGTGGTGAGGGAGTGAGAGACAGGGCAAAAGAGTGGTGAGGGAGTGAGAGACAGGGCAAAAGAGTGGTGAGGGAGTGAGAGACAGGGCAAAAGAGTGGTGAGGGAGTGAGAGACAGGGCAAAAGAGTGGTGAGGGAGTGAGATACAGGGGTCAGAGTGGTGAGGGAGTGAGATACAGGGGTCAGAGTGGTGAGGGAGTGAGAGACAGGGCAAAAGAGTGGTGAGGGAGTGAGAGACAGGGCAAAAGAGTGGTGAGGGAGTGAGATACAGGGGTCAGAGTGGTGAGGGAGTGAGATACAGGGGTCAGAGTGGTGAGGGAGTGAGATACAGGGGTCAGAGTGGTGAGGGAGTGAGAGACAGGGCAAAAGAGTGGTGAGGGAGTGAGAGACAGGGCAAAAGAGTGACAAGGGAGTGAGAGATAGGGATCAGAGTGACGAGGGACTGAGAGACAGGGCAAAAGAGTGACCGGGGTAAGAGTGAGGCATCACCATTGGAAGAACGGATAGAGGGAGGGATGGAGGGGAAGATAGAGTGTCAGCTTGATGGAGGGAGGGATGAACAAAGATGGATAATCCCTCTGTCTCCCTATCGGAGACGGAGAGAGGGTCGGAACAGATTGTTAATTCCTCTGTATCCCAGTCGGAGCCGGAGAGAGGTATGGAAGCAGATTGATAATACCCCTGTATCCCAGTCGGAGATGGAGAGAGGGACGGAGCAGATTAATCATCCCTCTGTATCCCTATCTGTTTTACAGGAATGATCCAAGCACTGGGAGGGTTCTTTGCCTATTTTGTTATCCTGGCTGAGAATGGCTTCCTCCCGAGGGAGCTGGTTGGAATCCGACTGCACTGGGATGACAGAAACGTCAATGATCTGGAAGATAGCTACGGCCAACAGTGGGTGAGTTACAGACAGATCCTGACCGCCCTGTCCCGATCCTCGCCCACTCCCGATCCTCCCTCGCCCCTCCCGATCCTCCCTCGCCCCTCCCGATCCTCCCTCGCCCCCTCCCGATCCTCCCTCGCCCCCTCCCGATCCTCCCTCGCCCCTCCCGATCCTCCCTCGCCCCTCCCGATCCTCCCTCGCCCACTCCCGATCCTCCCTCGCCCCTCCCGATCCTCCCTCGCCCCTCCCGATCCTCCCTTGCCCACTCCCGATCCTCCCTCGCCCCTCCCTCGCCCCTCCCGATCCTCCCTCGCCCCTCCCGATCCTCCCTCGCCCCTCCCGATCCTCCCTCGCCCCCTCCCGATCCTCCCTCGCCCCCTCCCGATCCTCCCTCGCCCCCTCCCGATCCTCCCTCGCCCCCTCCCGATCCTCCCTCGCCCCCTCCCGATCCTCCCTCGCCCCCTCCCGATCCTCCCTCGCCCCCTCCCGATCCTCCCTCGCCCCCTCCCGATCCTCCCTCGCCCCCTCCCGATCCTCCCTCGCCCCCTCCCGATCCTCCCTCGCCCCCTCCCGATCCTCCCTCGCCCCCTCCCGATCCTCCCTCGCCCCCTCCCGATCCTCCCTCGCCCCCTCCCGATCCTCCCTCGCCCCCTCCCGATCCTCCCTCGCCCCCTCCCGATCCTCCCTCGCCCCCTCCCGATCCTCCCTCGCCCCCTCCCGATCCTCCCTCGCCCCCTCCCGATCCTCCCTCGCCCCCTCCCGATCCTCCCTCGCCCCCTCCCGATCCTCCCTCGCCCCCTCCCGATCCTCCCTCGCCCCCTCCCGATCCTCCCTCGCCCCCTCCCGATCCTCCCTCGCCCCCTCCCGATCCTCCCTCGCCCCCTCCCGATCCTCCCTCGCCCCCTCCCGATCCTCCCTCGCCCCCTCCCGATCCTCCCTCGCCCCCTCCCGATCCTCCCTCGCCCCCTCCCGATCCTCCTCGCCCCCTCCCGATCCTCCCTCGCCCCCTCCCGATCCTCCCTCGCCCCCTCCCGATCCTCCCTCGCCCCCTCCCGATCCTCCCTCGCCCCCTCCCGATCCTCCCTCGCCCCCTCCCGATCCTCCCTCGCCCCCTCCCGATCCTCCCTCGCCCCCTCCCGATCCTCCCTCGCCCCCTCCCGATCCTCCCTCGCCCCCTCCCGATCCTCCCTCGCCCCCTCCCGATCCTCCCTCGCCCCCTCCCCATCCTCCCTCGCCCCCTCCCCATCCTCCCTCGCCCCCTCCCCATCCTCCCTCGCCCCCTCCCCATCCTCCCTCGCCCCCTCCCCATCCTCCCTCGCCCCCTCCCGATCCTCCCTCGCCCCCTCCCGATCCTCCCTCGCCCCCTCCCGATCCACCCTCGCCCCTCCCGATCCTCCCTCGCCCCTCCCGATCCTCCCTCGCCCACTCCCGATCCTCCCTCGCCCCTCCCGATCCTCCCTCGCCCCTCCCGATCCTCCCTCGCCCCTCCCGATCCTCCCTCGCCCCTCCCGATCCTCCCTCGCCCCTCCCGATCCTCCCTCGCCCCCTCCCGATCCTCCCTCGCCCCCTCCCGATCCTCCCTCGCCCCCTCCCGATCCTCCCTCGCCCCCTCCCGATCCTCCCTCGCCCCCTCCCGATCCTCCCTCGCCCCCTCCCGATCCTCCCTCGCCCCCTCCCGATCCTCCCTCGCCCCCTCCCGATCCTCCCTCGCCCCCTCCCGATCCTCCCTCCCCCCTCCCGATCCTCCCTCGCCCCCTCCCGATCCTCCCTCGCCCCCTCCCGATCCTCCCTCGCCCCCTCCCGATCCTCCCTCGCCCCCTCCCCATCCTCCCTCGCCCCCTCCCCATCCTCCCTCGCCCCCTCCCCATCCTCCCTCGCCCCCTCCCCATCCTCCCTCGCCCCCTCCCCATCCTCCCTCGCCCCCTCCCCATCCTCCCTCGCCCCCTCCCCATCCTCCCTCGCCCCCTCCCCATCCTCCCTCGCCCCCTCCCCATCCTCCCTCGCCCCCTCCCCATCCTCCCTCGCCCCCTCCCCATCCTCCCTCGCCCCCTCCCCATCCTCCCTCGCCCCCTCCCCATCCTCCCTCGCCCCCTCCCCATCCTCCCTCGCCCCCTCCCCATCCTCCCTCGCCCCCTCCCCATCCTCCCTCGCCCCCTCCCCATCCTCCCTCGCCCCCTCCCCATCCTCCCTCGCCCCCTCCCCATCCTCCCTCGCCCCCTCCCCATCCTCCCTCGCCCCCTCCCCATCCTCCCTCGCCCCCTCCCCATCCTCCCTCGCCCCCTCCCCATCCTCCCTCGCCCCCTCCCCATCCTCCCTCGCCCCCTCCCCATCCTCCCTCGCCCCCTCCCCATCCTCCCTCGCCCCCTCCCCATCCTCCCTCGCCCCCTCCCCATCCTCCCTCGCCCCCTCCCCATCCTCCCTCGCCCCCTCCCCATCCTCCCTCGCCCCCTCCCCATCCTCCCTCGCCCCCTCCCCATCCTCCCTCGCCCCCTCCCCATCCTCCCTCGCCCCCTCCCCATCCTCCCTCGCCCCCTCCCCATCCTCCCTCGCCCCCTCCCCATCCTCCCTCGCCCCCTCCCGATCCTCATCCCACATCCTCCTATTTCCTCCCTTCTCCCGTTCCCTCCTGCAAAATAAAGCTCTTTGCTTTTATCTGCACTGAACTCCATCTGCCACCTCGCTGCCCATTCCACCACCGTACCTGTGTCCTTTTGAGGTTCCACACTGTCCTCCTGTCTGCTTCACAATGCCTCTGAGTTTTGTATCATCTAAAAACATTGAAAGTGTCCCCTGCAGACCAAACTCCTGCTCATTAATGAACATCAGGAGAAGCGAGGGTCCCAACACTGACCCGTGGGGAACTCCATGACAAACCTTCCTCCAGCCCGATATACATCCATTAACCAGTCCTGACCATTTCCCACCACTGAGCCAATTCCCTACCCATCTGCTCCTGTTCCTTTGATTCCAGGAGCTGTCACTTTGCTCACAAGTCTGTTGTGTGGCACTGTATCAAGTGTCTTTTGGACCATACAAACATACAAAATAAGAGTAGGACAAGGCCATTTGGCCCCTCTTGCCTGCTCCGCTATTTTATAAGACCGCGGCTGATCTCTTTGGCCTGAATTTTACCGGCACGCCCACCCGAGGCTCGTAAGATCGCGCCCAAGGCCAACGGGGAATACAGTTCTGCGGGGCTGGCGTGCCGGTAAAATCAGGACCTTTGTGTTTTGGATTCTACATTCCCCATCGATCCCGGCCCATAATCTTTAATTCCCTCACCAACAAGAATCTACCGACCTCCCCATTTTAAAATAATTCAATTACCCCACCTCCATCACTTGAGGCAGGGAATTCCAAAGTCTCACAACCCTCTGAGAGAGAACAATTCTCCTCATCTCTACCCGATAACCCCTACTTTCAAAGCAGCGCCCCTAGTCTTGGACTCTCCCATAAGTGGAAACATCCTTTCCACAGCTACCTTGTCAAGACCGTTCAGGATCTTATAGACTTCAATCAAGTCATCCCCTCACTCTTCCAAACACCAGTGAAAACAAGGCCAGTCTGTCCATAAGACAACCCACTCACTCCAGTTATCAATCTATTAAACCGTCTCTGAAATGCCTCCAATGCAATTGCATTCTTCCTTAAATAAGGAGACAAAAACTGCACACAGTATTTGCAATGTGGTCTCACCAATGTCATAGAATCCCTACAGTGCAGAAGGAGGCCATTCAGCCCATCGAGTCTGCACCGACCACAATCCCACCTAGACGCTATCCCTGCAACTCCATGCACCTACCCTAGCTAGTCCCCCTGACACTAAGGGACAATTTAATTTAGCATGGCCAATCCACCTAAGCCACACATCTTTGGACCTATATAACTGAAGCATAACATTCTTATTTTTATCTTCAATTCCTCTGGTAATAAAGAATAATGTTCCATTAGCCTTCTTATTTACTTGCTGTACCTGCATACTAACCTTTGGTGGCTCGTGTATTAGAACACTTCAATCCCTCTGCACCTCAGGGTTCTGCAGCTGTTCTCTGTTTAAGTAACGCTCTGCTTCTTTTATTCTTCCTGCCAAAGTGAATAACTTCACACTTTCCCACATTATACTCCATCTGCCAGATTTTGTCCATCCACTCACCCCATCTAAATGCACCTGCAAATTAATTATGTCTTCACAACTTTCCTACCTATCTTTGTGTCATCCGCAAATTTAGCTACCATGCCTTTGCTCGCCTCATCTAAATCATTGATATAAATTGCAAAAGGTTGAGGCCCCAGCAGAGACGTCTTTGGGACTCCACTCATCACATTCTGCCAGTCAGTAAAATACCCATTTATGCATATGTTACCCTGACACCAAGCGCTACTTTGGGAGACAGTGATGTGGAACTGCCAAACAAAACAGACAGAGAAGAGATGATTTAGAAATGCTTCTGAGAACGTGCAGTTACAGCAGCAGAAAAGATTCACTGCAGCGAGGGAACTTTACTCTGCGTTCACTCCAGACAGGGAGCTTTACTCTGCATCTAACCCCGTGCTGTACCTGTCCAGGGATTGTTTGATGGGGACAGTGCAGAGTGAGATTTACTCTGTATCTAACCCTGTGCTACACCTGTCCTGGGAGTGTTGTGGACTGTGTGAATCTGAACTGCCTATGTGATCCAACTTTCTGCTCTTCCCTCACAGACATACGAGCAGCGGAAGATTGTGGAATTTACCTGTCACACTTCGTTCTTCGTCAGTATTGTGGTGGTTCAATGGGCTGATCTGGTGATCTGTAAGACAAGGAGGAACTCCATATTCCAGCAAGGCATGAAGTGAGTCCACAACATTGAGGGAGTGTTGCACTGTCAGAGGGTCAGTATTGAGGGGGTGCTGCACTGTCAGAGGGTCAGTAATGAGGGAGTGCTGCACTGTCAGAGGGTCAGTACTGAGGGAGTGCAGCACTGTCAGAGGGTCAGTACTGAGGGAGTGCAGCACTGTCAGAGGGTCAGTACAGAGGGAGTGCTGCACTGTCAGAGGGTCAGTACTGAGGGAGTGCAGCACTGTCAGAGGGTCAGTACTGAGGGAGTGCTGCACTGTCAGAGGGTCAGTACTGAGGGAGTGCCGCACTGTCAGAGGGTCAGTACTGAGGGAGTGCAGCACTGTCAGAGGGTCAGTACTGAGGGAGTGCCGCACTGTCAGAGGGTCAGTACTGAGGGAGTGCCGCACTGTCAGAGGGTCAGTACTGAGGGAGTGCAGCACTGTCAGAGGGTCAGTACTGAGGGAGTGCGGCACTGTCAGAGGGTCAGTACTGAGGGAGTGCAGCACTGTCAGAGGGTCAGTACTGAGGGAGTGCGGCACTGTCAGAGGGTCAGTACTGAGGGAGCGCCGCAGTGTCAGAGGGTCAGTACTGAGGGAGCGCCGCAGTGTCAGAGGGTCAGTACTGAGGGAGCGCCGCAGTGTCAGAGGGTCAGTACTGAGGGAGTGCGGCACTGTCAGAGGGTCAGTACTGAGGGAGTGCCGCACTGTCAGAGGGTCAGTACTGAGGGAGCGCCGCAGTGTCAGAGGGTCAGTACTGAGGGAGTGCTGCACTTTCGGAAATGTAGCCAAGAGGGCAGCATCATGAATCACTGGGGGTAGGGGGAATCATTTCTGAGAGCAAGGCTGAGACAGAAAGAGAGACTGAGACAGAGAGGTAGCGAGGTCCACCGGGAGAGACTGAACAAGAGAGAGACCGAGAGTGAACCTCAGGAAAAGTGGAGATGGAGAGGGAAAGGGAGACGGAGATGGAGAAAGAGACTGAGGCAGAGGAGAGAAATGAAATGGAAAATGGTGTACCACTGACATCAGGAGCAATGGAAGAAGAAACAGAGAGAGGTGGAGAAAGGGACAGAGAGAGAGGGTGGGAATTTTCGGCTTCATTTGTCCCGAAACCGGAAAATCCCGCCCAAGGTCAACGGACCTTTCCTTGGTCCACCCGTCGCCTGCTCTGATTCCCGTGGTGGGTGGGATGGTAAAATTCCAGCCAGAGAGAGAGATCAAAAGAATGTGACAGATGAGAGAGGTGGAAGGAGGAGGGAGAAAAAAGTGATAGTGGTGAGAGAGAGGTGGAAAGGGGAGTTGAGACAGAGTAAGATGATGGGAGATGGGGAAGAAGAGAAACAGAAAGAGATCTAAAACACTTTGCATCTTCCCCCGTAAGCCTGCCATTAACTGACTGTTTTGTTCCAGGAACAAGATCCTGATTTTTGGTCTGTTTGAGGAGACAGCTCTGGCTGCATTACTCTCATACTGTCCCGGGATGGATGTAGCCCTCAGGATGTACCCTCTCAAGTAAGTGACAGATCAGCTACTGTGGTTTTACGGACATTGTATGGATATGGAAGGCGCTATATCAATTCAGGTTTCACTCTCTCCCTGAACTAACAATCTCCCTTTCACCCTTAGGCCAAACTGGTGGTTTTGTGCCTTTCCCTATAGTTTCCTGATCTTCGTGTACGATGAAATTCGCAAACTCATCCTTCGCAGGAACCCTGGAGGTGAGGACCAATCATCACCACCTGTCTGAACCCGTACCCCAGTGAGAGTCAGTGTGTGTGGAACCCGTACCCCAGTGAGAGTCAGTGTGTGTGGAACCCGTACCCCAGTGAGAGTCAGTGTGTGTGGAACCCGTATCCCAGTGAGAGTCAGTGTGTGTGGAACCCGTACCCCAGTGAGAGTCAGTGTGTGTGGAACCCCCCATATCCCAGTGAGAGTCAGTGTGTGTGGAACTCGTATCCCAGTGAGAATCAGTGTGTGTGGAACCCATATCGCAGTGAGAGTCAGTGTGTGTGTGTGTGGAACCCGTATCGCAGTGAGAGTCAGTGTGTGTGTGTGGAACTCGTATCCCAGTGAGGGTCAGTGTGCGTGTGTGTGTGGAACTCGTATCCCAGTGAGAGTCAGTGTGTGTGTGTGGAACCTGTATCCAAATGATAGTCAGTGTGTGTGTGTGGAACCCGTATCGCAGTGAGAGTCAGTGTGTGTGGAACACGTACCCCAGTGAGAGTCAGTGTGTGTGTGTGTGGAACTCGTATCCCAGTGAGAGTCAGTGTGTGTGTGTGGAACCCGTATCCAAATGATAGTCAGTGTGTGTGTGTGGAACCCGTATCGCAGTGAGAGTCAGTGTGTGTGGAACACGTACCCCAGTGAGAGTCAGTGTGTGTGGAACCCGTATCGCAGTGAGAGTCAGTGTGTGTGGAACCCGTACCCCAGTGAGAGTCAGTGTGTGTGTGTGGAACCCGTACCCCAGTGAGAGTCAGTGTGTGTGGAACTCGTATCCCAGTGAGTGTCAGTGTGTGTGGAACTTGTATCCCAGTGAGAGTCAGTGTGTATGGAACTCGTATCCCAGTGAGAGTCAGTGTGTGTGGAACACGTATCCCAGTGAGAGTCAGTGTGTGTGGAACCCGTACCCCAGTGAGAGTCAGTGTGTGTGTGTGTGGAATCCGTATCCTGGTGAGAGTCAGTGTGTGTGTGGAACCCGTATCCTGGTGAGAGTCAGTGTGTGTGGAACCCGTACTCCAGTGAGAGTCAGTGTGTGTGGAACCCGTACCCCAGTGAGAGTCAGTGTGTGTGTGTGGAACCCGTACCCCAGTGAGAGTCAGAGTGTGTGTGTGTGGAACCCGTATCGCAGTGAGAGTCAGTGTGTGTGGAACCCGTACCCCAGTGAGAGTCAGTGTGTGTGTGTGGAATCCGTACCCCAGTGAGAGTCAGTGTGTGTGGAACTCGTATCCCAGTGAGAGTCAGTGTGTGTGGAACCCGTACCCCAGTGAGAGTCAGTGTGTGTGGAACCCATACCCCAGTGAGAGTCAGCGTGTGTGGAACCCGTACCCCAGCGAGAGTCAGTGTGCGTGGAACCCCCCATATCCCAGTGAGAGTCAGTGTGTGTGGAACCCGTATCCCAGTGAGAGTCGGTGTGTGTGGAACTCATATCCCAGTGAGAATCAGTGTGTGTGGAACCCGTACCCCAGTGAGAGTCAGTGTGTGTGGAACCCATATCGCAGTGAGAGTCAGTGTGTGTGGAACTCATATCCCAGTGAGAGTCAGTGTGTCTGTGTGTGGAACCCGTATCCCAGTGAGACTCAGTTTGTGTGTGTGGAACCTGTATCGCAGTGAGAGTCAGTGTGTGTGTGTGGAACCCGTATCGCAGTGAGGGTCAGTGTGTGTGTGTGTGTGTGGAACTCGTATCCCAGTGAGAGTCCGTGTGTGTGTGTGTGGAACCCGTATCCCAATGAGAGTCAGTGTGTGTGTGTGGAACTCGTATCCCAGTGAGAGTCAGTGTGTGTGGAACCCATACCCCAGTGAGAGTCAGTGTGTGTGGAACCCGGACCCCAGTGAGAGTCAGTGTGTGTGGAACCCATACCCCAGTGAGAGTCAGTGTGTGTGTGTGGAACCTGTACCCCAGTGAGAGTCAGTGTGTGGAACCCGTATCGCAGTGAGAGTCAGTGTGTGTGGAACCCGTATCGCAGTGAGAGTCAGTGTGTGTGGAACCCGTACCCCAGTGAGAGTCAGTGTGTGTGTGTGGAACCCGTATCGTAGTGAGAGTCAGTGTGTGTGGAACCTGTACCCCAGTGAGAGTCAGTGTGTGTGGAACCCGTACCCCAGTGAGAGTCAGTGTGTGTGGAACTCGTATCCCAGTGAGTGTCTGTGTGTGGAACTCATATCCCAGTGAGAGTCAGTGTATGTGGAACTTGTATCCCAGTGAGAGTCAGTGTGTGTGGAACCCGTACCCCAGTGAGAATCAGTGTGTGTGGAACCCGTACCCCAGTGAGAGTCAGTGTGTGTGGAACCCATACCCCAGTGAGAGTCAGTGTGTGTGTGTGGAACCCGTACCCCAGTGAGAGTCAGTGTGTGTGTGTGTGGAACTCGTACCCCAGTGAGAGTCAGTGTTTGGAACCCGTATCGCAGTGAGAGTCAGTGTGTGTGGAACTCGTATCCCAGTGAGAGTCAGTGTGTGTGTGTGTGGAACTCGTATCCCAGTGAGAGTCAGTGTGTGTGTGTGGAACCCGTATCCAAATGATAGTCAGTGTGTGTGTGTGTAACCCGTATCGCAGTGAGAGTCAGTGTGTGTGGAACCCGTACCCCAGTGAGAGTCAGTGTGTGTGTGTGTGGAACCCGTACCCCAGTGAGAGTCAGTGTGTGTGGAACTCATATCCCAGTGAGAGTCAGTGTGTGTGGAACTTGTATCCCAGTGAGAGTCAGTGTGTGTGGAACCCGTACCCCAGTGAGAGTCAGTGTGTGTGTGTGGAACCCGTACCCCAGTGAGAGTCAGTGTGTGTGTGTGGAACCCGTACCCCAGTGAGAGTCAGTGTGTGTGTGTGGAACCCGTACCCCAGTGATAGTCAGTGTGTGTGGAACCCGTATCCTGGTGAGAGTCAGTGTGTGTGTGGAACCCGTACCCCAGTGAGAGTCAGTGTGTGTGGAACCCGTACTCCAGTGAGAGTCAGTGTGTGTGGAACCCGTACCCCAGTGAGAGTCAATGTGTGTGTGTGGAACCCGTACCCCAGTGAGAGTCAGTGTGTGTGTGTGTGTGTGGAACCCGTATCGCAGTGAGAGTCAGTGTGTGTGGAACCCGTACCCCAGTGAGAGTCAGTGTGTGTGGAACTCGTATCCCAGTGAGAGTCAGTGTGTGTGGAACCCATACCCCAGTGAGAGTCAGTGTGTGTGGAACCCGTACCCCAGTGAGAGTCAGTGTGTGTGGAACCCATACCCCAGTGAGAGTCAGTGTGTGTGGAACCCGTACCCCAGTGAGAGTCAGTGTGTGTGGAACCCCCCATATCCCAGTGAGAGTCGATGTGTGTGGAACCCGTACCCCAGTGAGAGTCAGTGTGTCTGTGTGTGGAACCCGTATCTCAGTGAGACTCAGTTTGTGTGTGTGGAACCCGTATCGCAGTGAGAGTCAGTGTGTGTTGAACCCATACCCCATTGAGAGTCAGTGTGTGAGTGTGGAACCCATACCCCAGTGAGAGTCAGTGTGTGTGGAACTCGTATCCCAGTGAGAGTCAGTGTGTGTGTAACCCGTACCCCAGTGAGAGTCAGTGTGTGTGGAACACGTATCCCAGTGAGAGTCAGTGTGTGTGTGTGGAACCCGTACCCCAGTGAGAGTCAGTGTGTGTGGAACCCATACCCCAGTGAGAGTCAGTGTGTGTGGAACCCGTATCCCAGTGAGAGTCAGTGTGTGTGGAACACCTATCCCAGTGATAGTCAGTGTGTGTGGAACCCGTATCGCAGCGAGAGTCAGTGTGTGTGGAACCCGTACCCCAGTGAGAGTCAGTGTGTGTGGAACCCGTATCCCAGTGAGAGTCAGTGTGTGTGGAACCCCCCATATCCCAGTGAGAGTCGATGTGTGTGGAACCCGTACCCCAGTGAGAGTCAGTGTGTCTGTGTGTGGAACCCGTATCTCAGTGAGACTCAGTTTGTGTGTGTGGAACCCGTATCGCAGTGAGAGTCAGTGTGTGTTGAACCCATACCCCATTGAGAGTCAGTGTGTGAGTGTGGAACCCATACCCCAGTGAGAGTCAGTGTGTGTGGAACTCGTATCCCAGTGAGAGTCAGTGTGTGTGTAACCCGTACCCCAGTGAGAGTCAGTGTGTGTGGAACACGTATCCCAGTGAGAGTCAGTGTGTGTGTGTGGAACCCGTACCCCAGTGAGAGTCAGTGTGTGTGGAACCCATACCCCAGTGAGAGTCAGTGTGTGTGGAACCCGTACCCCAGTGAGAGTCAGTGTGTGTGGAACCCCCCATATCCCAGTGAGAGTCGATGTGTGTGGAACCCGTACCCCAGTGAGAGTCAGTGTGTCTGTGTGTGGAACCCGTATCTCAGTGAGACTCAGTTTGTGTGTGTGGAACCCGTATCGCAGTGAGAGTCAGTGTGTGTTGAACCCATACCCCATTGAGAGTCAGTGTGTGAGTGTGGAACCCATACCCCAGTGAGAGTCAGTGTGTGTGGAACTCGTATCCCAGTGAGAGTCAGTGTGTGTGTAACCCGTACCCCAGTGAGAGTCAGTGTGTGTGGAACACGTATCCCAGTGAGAGTCAGTGTGTGTGTGTGGAACCCGTACCCCAGTGAGAGTCAGAGTGTGTGTGTGTGGAACCCGTATCGCAGTGAGAGTCAGTGTGTGTGGAACCCGTACCCCAGTGAGAGTCAGTGTGTGTGTGTGGAATCCGTACCCCAGTGAGAGTCAGTGTGTGTGGAACTCGTATCCCAGTGAGAGTCAGTGTGTGTGGAACCCGTACCCCAGTGAGAGTCAGTGTGTGTGGAACCCATACCCCAGTGAGAGTCAGCGTGTGTGGAACCCGTACCCCAGCGAGAGTCAGTGTGCGTGGAACCCCCCATATCCCAGTGAGAGTCAGTGTGTGTGGAACCCGTATCCCAGTGAGAGTCGGTGTGTGTGGAACTCATATCCCAGTGAGAATCAGTGTGTGTGGAACCCGTACCCCAGTGAGAGTCAGTGTGTGTGGAACCCATATCGCAGTGAGAGTCAGTGTGTGTGGAACTCATATCCCAGTGAGAGTCAGTGTGTCTGTGTGTGGAACCCGTATCCCAGTGAGACTCAGTTTGTGTGTGTGGAACCTGTATCGCAGTGAGAGTCAGTGTGTGTGTGTGGAACCCGTATCGCAGTGAGGGTCAGTGTGTGTGTGTGTGTGTGGAACTCGTATCCCAGTGAGAGTCCGTGTGTGTGTGTGTGGAACCCGTATCCCAATGAGAGTCAGTGTGTGTGTGTGGAACTCGTATCCCAGTGAGAGTCAGTGTGTGTGGAACCCATACCCCAGTGAGAGTCAGTGTGTGTGGAACCCGGACCCCAGTGAGAGTCAGTGTGTGTGGAACCCATACCCCAGTGAGAGTCAGTGTGTGTGTGTGGAACCTGTACCCCAGTGAGAGTCAGTGTGTGGAACCCGTATCGCAGTGAGAGTCAGTGTGTGTGGAACCCGTATCGCAGTGAGAGTCAGTGTGTGTGGAACCCGTACCCCAGTGAGAGTCAGTGTGTGTGTGTGGAACCCGTATCGTAGTGAGAGTCAGCGTTTGTGTGTGGAACCCGTACCCCAGTGAGAGTCAGTGTGTGTGGAACCCGTACCCCAGTGAGAGTCAGTGTGTGTGTGTGGAACCCGTATCGTAGTGAGAGTCAGTGTGTGTGGAACCTGTACCCCAGTGAGAGTCAGTGTGTGTGGAACCCGTACCCCAGTGAGAGTCAGTGTGTGTGGAACTCGTATCCCAGTGAGTGTCTGTGTGTGGAACTCATATCCCAGTGAGAGTCAGTGTATGTGGAACTTGTATCCCAGTGAGAGTCAGTGTGTGTGGAACCCGTACCCCAGTGAGAATCAGTGTGTGTGGAACCCGTACCCCAGTGAGAGTCAGTGTGTGTGGAACCCATACCCCAGTGAGAGTCAGTGTGTGTGTGTGGAACCCGTACCCCAGTGAGAGTCAGTGTGTGTGTGTGTGGAACTCGTACCCCAGTGAGAGTCAGTGTTTGGAACCCGTATCGCAGTGAGAGTCAGTGTGTGTGGAACTCGTATCCCAGTGAGAGTCAGTGTGTGTGTGTGTGGAACTCGTATCCCAGTGAGAGTCAGTGTGTGTGTGTGGAACCCGTATCCAAATGATAGTCAGTGTGTGTGTGTGTAACCCGTATCGCAGTGAGAGTCAGTGTGTGTGGAACCCGTACCCCAGTGAGAGTCAGTGTGTGTGTGTGTGGAACCCGTACCCCAGTGAGAGTCAGTGTGTGTGGAACTCATATCCCAGTGAGAGTCAGTGTGTGTGGAACTTGTATCCCAGTGAGAGTCAGTGTGTGTGGAACCCGTACCCCAGTGAGAGTCAGTGTGTGTGTGTGGAACCCGTACCCCAGTGAGAGTCAGTGTGTGTGTGTGGAACCCGTACCCCAGTGAGAGTCAGTGTGTGTGTGTGGAACCCGTACCCCAGTGATAGTCAGTGTGTGTGGAACCTGTACCCCAGTGAGAGTCAGTGTGTGTGGAACACGTATCGCAGTGATAGTCAGTGTGTGTGGAACCCGTACCCCAGTGAGAGTCAGTGTGTGTGGAACCCGTATCCTGGTGAGAGTCAGTGTGTGTGTGGAACCCGTACCCCAGTGAGAGTCAGTGTGTGTGGAACCCGTACTCCAGTGAGAGTCAGTGTGTGTGGAACCCGTACCCCAGTGAGTGTCAATGTGTGTGTGTGGAACCCGTACCCCAGTGAGAGTCAGTGTGTGTGTGTGTGTGTGGAACCCGTATCGCAGTGAGAGTCAGTGTGTGTGGAACCCGTACCCCAGTGAGAGTCAGTGTGTGTGGAACTCGTATCCCAGTGAGAGTCAGTGTGTGTGGAACCCATACCCCAGTGAGAGTCAGTGTGTGTGGAACCCGTACCCCAGTGAGAGTCAGTGTGTGTGGAACCCCCCATATCCCAGTGAGAGTCGATGTGTGTGGAACCCGTACCCCAGTGAGAGTCAGTGTGTCTGTGTGTGGAACCCGTATCTCAGTGAGACTCAGTTTGTGTGTGTGGAACCCGTATCGCAGTGAGAGTCAGTGTGTGTTGAACCCATACCCCATTGAGAGTCAGTGTGTGAGTGTGGAACCCATACCCCAGTGAGAGTCAGTGTGTGTGGAACTCGTATCCCAGTGAGAGTCAGTGTGTGTGTAACCCGTACCCCAGTGAGAGTCAGTGTGTGTGGAACACGTATCCCAGTGAGAGTCAGTGTGTGTGGAACCCATACCCCAGTGAGAGTCAGTGTGTGTGGAACCCGTACCCCAGTGAGAGTCAGTGTGTGTGGAACCCGTATCCCAGTGAGAGTCAGTGTGTGTGTGTGTGTGGAACCTGTACCCCAGTGAGAGTCAGTGTGTGTGTGTGTGGAACCCGTATCGCAGTGAGAGTCAGTGTGTGTGTGTGGAACCCGTATCGCAGTGAGAGTCAGTGTGTGGAACCCGTATCGCAGTGAGAGTCAGTGTGTGTGGAACTCGTATCCCAGAGAGAGTCAGTGTGTGTGTGTGTGGAACCCGTATCGCAGTGAGAGTCAGTGTGTGTGTGTGGAACCCGTATCGCAGTGAGAGTCAGTGTGTGTGGAACCCGTACCCCAGTGAGAGTCAGTGTGTGTGGAACCCGTATCCCAGTGAGAGTCAGTGTGTGTGGAACCCGTATCGCAGTGAGAGTCAGTGTGTGTGGAACTCGTATTCCAGTGAGAGTCAGTGTGTGTGTGTGGAACTCGTATCCCAGTGAGAGTCAGTGTGTGTGTGTGGAACCCGTATCCAAATGATAGTCAGTGTGTGTGTGTGTAACCCGTATCGCAGTGAGAGTCAGTGTGTGTGGAACCCGTACCCCAGTGAGAGTCAGTGTGTGTGTGTGTGTGGAACCCGTACCCCAGTGAGAGTCAGTGTGTGTGGAACTCATATCCCAGTGAGAGTCAGTGTGTGTGGAACTTGTATCCCAGTGAGAGTCAGTGTGTGTGGAACCCGTACCCCAGTGAGAGTCAGTGTGTGTGGAACCCGTACCCCAGTGAGAGTCAGTGTGTGTGTGTGGAACCCGTACCCCAGTGAGAGTCAGTGTGTGTGTGTGGAACCCGTACCCCAGTGATAGTCAGTGTGTGTGGAACCTGTACCCCAGTGAGAGTCAGTGTGTGTGGAACACGTATCGCAGTGATAGTCAGTGTGTGTGGAACCCGTACCCCAGTGAGAGTCAGTGTGTGTGGAACCCGTATCCTGGTGAGAGTCAGTGTGTGTGTGGAACCCGTACCCCAGTGAGAGTCAGTGTGTGTGGAACCCGTACTCCAGTGAGAGTCAGTGTGTGTGGAACCCGTACCCCAGTGAGAGTCAGTGTGTGTGTGTGGAACCCGTACCCCAGTGAGAGTCAGTGTGTGTGTGTGTGTGTGTGTGTGTGTGTGTGTGTGTGTGTGTGTGTGGAACCCGTATCGCAGTGAGAGTCAGTGTGTGTGGAACCCGTACCCCAGTGAGAGTCAGTGTGTGTGGAACCCGTACCCCAGTGAGAGTCAGTGTGTGTGGAACTCGTATCCCAGTGAGAGTCAGTGTGTGTGGAACCCGTACCCCAGTGAGAGTCAGTGTGTGTGGAACTCGTATCCCAGTGAGAGTCAGTGTGTGTGGAACCCATACCCCAGTGAGAGTCAGTGTGTGTGGAACCCGTACCCCAGTGAGAGTCAGTGTGTGTGGAACCCATACCCCAGTGAGAGTCAGTGTGTGTGGAACCCGTACCCCAGTGAGAGTCAGTGTGTGTGGAACCCCCCATATCCCAGTGAGAGTCAGTGTGTGTGGAACCCGTATCCCAGTGAGAGTCGATGTGTGTGTAACCCGTACCCCAGTGAGAGTCAGTGTGTCTGTGTGTGGAACCCGTATCTCAGTGAGACTCAGTTTGTGTGTGTGGAACCCGTATCGCAGTGAGAGTCAGTGTGTGTGGAACCCGTACCCCATTGAGAGTCAGTGTGTGAGTGTGGAACCCATACCCCAGTGAGAGTCAGTGTGTGTGGAACCCGTACCCCAGTGAGAGTCAGTGTGTGTGGAACACCTATCCCAGTGAGAGTCAGTGTGTGTGGAACCCGTACCCCAGTGAGAGTCAGTGTGTGTGGAACTCGTATCCCAGTGAGAGTCAGTGTGTGTGGAACTCGTATCCCAGTGAGAGTCAGTGTGTGTGGAACTCGTATCCCAGTGAGAGTCAGTGTGTGTGGAACTCGTACCCCAGTGAGAGTCAGTGTGTGTGGAACCCGTACCCCAGTGAGAGTCAGTGTGTGTGGAACCCATACCCCAGTGAGAGTCAGTGTGTGTGGAACCCGTACCCCAGTGAGAGTCAGTGTGTGTGGAACCCCCCATATCCCAGTGAGAGTCAGTGTGTGTGGAACCCGTATCCCAGTGAGAGTCGATGTGTGTGGAACCCGTACCCCAGTGAGAGTCAGTGTGTCTGTGTGTGGAACCCGTATCCCAGTGAGACTCAGTTTGTGTGTGTGGAACCCGTATCGCAGTGAGAGTCAGTGTGTGTTGAACCCATACCCCAGTGAGAGTCAGTGTGTGTGGAACCCGTACCCCAGTGAGAGTCAGTGTGTGTGGAACACGTATCCCAGTGAGAGTCAGTGTGTGTGGAACCCATACCCCAGTGAGAGTCAGTGTGTGTGGAACCCGTACCCCAGTGAGAGTCAGTGTGTGTGGAACCCGTATCCCAGTGAGAGTCAGTGTGTGTGGAACCCGTATCCCAGTGAGAGTCAGTGTGTGTGGAACCCGTACCCCAGTGAGAGTCAGTGTGTGTGGAACCCGTATCCCAGTGAGAGTCAGTGTGTGTGGAACCCGTATCCCAGTGAGAGTCAGTGTGTGTGGAACCTGTACCCCAGTGAGAGTCAGTGTGTGGAACCCGTATTGCAATGAGAGTCAGTGTGTGTGGAACTCGTATCCCAGAGAGAGTCAGTGTGTGTGTGTGTGGAACCCGTATCGCAGTGAGAGTCAGTGTGTGTGTGTGGAACCCGTATCGCAGTGAGAGTCAGTGTGTGTGGAACCCGTACCCCAGTGAGAGTCAGTGTGTGTGGAACCCGTATCCCAGTGAGAGTCAGTGTGTGTGGAACCCGTATCCCAGTGAGAGTCAGTGTGTGTGGAACACCTATCCCAGTGATAGTCAGTGTGTGTGGAACGCGTATCGCAGCGAGAGTCAGTGTGTGTGGAACCCGTACCCCAGTGAGAGTCAGTGTGTGTGGAACCCGTATCCCAGTGAGAGTCAGTGTGTGTGGAACCCGTATCCCAGTGAGAGTCAGTGTGTGTGGAACACCTATCCCAGTGATAGTCAGTGTGTGTGGAACCCGTACCCCAGTGAGAGTCAGTGTGTGTGGAACCCGTACCCCAGTGATAGTCAGTGTGTGTGGAACACGTATCCCAGTGAGAGTCAGTGTATGCGTGTGGAACCCATACCCCAGTGAGAGTCAGTGTGTGTGTGGCACCCCTACCCCAGTGAGAATCAGTGTGTGTGGAACTCGTATCCCAGCGAGAGTCTGTGGGTATGTGTGGAACCCGTATCCCAGTGAGAATCAGTGTGTGTGGAACCCGTATCCCAGTGAGAGTCAGTGTGTGTGGAACCCGTACCCCAGTGAGAGTCAGTGTGTGTGGAACCCGTACCCAGTGAGAGTCAGTGTGTGGGGAACCCATACCCCAGTGAAAGTCAGTGTGTGTGGAACCCGTACCCCAGTGAGAGTCAGTGTGTGTGGAACCCGTACCCCAGTGAGAGTCAGTGTGTGTGGAACCCGTACCCCAGTGAGAGTCAGTGTGTGTGGAACCCATACCCCAGTGAGAGTCAGTGTGTGTGGAACCCGTACCCCAGTGAGAGTCAGTGTGTGTGGAACCCCCCATATCCCAGTGAGAGTCAGTGTGTGTGGAACCCGTATCCCAGTGAGAGTCGATGTGTGTGGAACCCGTACCCCAGTGAGAGTCAGTGTGTCTGTGTGTGGAACCCGTATCCCAGTGAGACTCAGTTTGTGTGTGTGGAACCCGTATCGCAGTGAGAGTCAGTGTGTGTTGAACCCATACCCCAGTGAGAGTCAGTGTGTGTGGAACCCGTACCCCAGTGAGAGTCAGTGTGTGTGGAACACGTATCCCAGTGAGAGTCAGTGTGTGTGGAACCCATACCCCAGTGAGAGTCAGTGTGTGTGGAACCCGTACCCCAGTGAGAGTCAGTGTGTGTGGAACCCGTATCCCAGTGAGAGTCAGTGTGTGTGGAACCCGTATCCCAGTGAGAGTCAGTGTGTGTGGAACCCGTACCCCAGTGAGAGTCAGTGTGTGTGGAACCCGTATCCCAGTGAGAGTCAGTGTGTGTGGAACCCGTATCCCAGTGAGAGTCAGTGTGTGTGGAACCTGTACCCCAGTGAGAGTCAGTGTGTGGAACCCGTATTGCAATGAGAGTCAGTGTGTGTGGAACTCGTATCCCAGAGAGAGTCAGTGTGTGTGTGTGTGGAACCCGTATCGCAGTGAGAGTCAGTGTGTGTGTGTGGAACCCGTATCGCAGTGAGAGTCAGTGTGTGTGGAACCCGTACCCCAGTGAGAGTCAGTGTGTGTGGAACCCGTATCCCAGTGAGAGTCAGTGTGTGTGGAACCCGTATCCCAGTGAGAGTCAGTGTGTGTGGAACACCTATCCCAGTGATAGTCAGTGTGTGTGGAACCCGTATCGCAGCGAGAGTCAGTGTGTGTGGAACCCGTACCCCAGTGAGAGTCAGTGTGTGTGGAACCCGTATCCCAGTGAGAGTCAGTGTGTGTGGAACCCGTATCCCAGTGAGAGTCAGTGTGTGTGGAACACCTATCCCAGTGATAGTCAGTGTGTGTGGAACCCGTACCCCAGTGAGAGTCAGTGTGTGTGGAACCCGTACCCCAGTGATAGTCAGTGTGTGTGGAACACGTATCCCAGTGAGAGTCAGTGTATGCGTGTGGAACCCATACCCCAGTGAGAGTCAGTGTGTGTGTGGCACCCCTACCCCAGTGAGAATCAGTGTGTGTGGAACTCGTATCCCAGCGAGAGTCTGTGGGTATGTGTGGAACCCGTATCCCAGTGAGAATCAGTGTGTGTGGAACCCGTATCCCAGTGAGAGTCAGTGTGTGTGGAACCCGTACCCCAGTGAGAGTCAGTGTGTGTGGAACCCGTACCCCAGTGAGAGTCAGTGTGTGGGGAACCCATACCCCAGTGAAAGTCAGTGTGTGTGGAACCCGTACCCCAGTGAGAGTCAGTGTGTGTGGAACCCGTACCCCAGTGAGAGTCAGTGTGTGTGGAACCCGTACCCCAGTGAGAGTCAGTGTGTGTGGAACCCGTACCCCAGTGAGAGTCAGTGTGTGTCGAACTCGTATCCCAGTGAAAGTCAGTGTGTGTGGAACACGTATCCCAGTAAGAGTCAGTGTGTGTGGAACCAGTACCCCAGTGAGAGTCAGTGTGTGTGTGTGTGGAACCAGTACCCCAGTGATAGTCAGTGTGTGTGTGTGTGGGGAACCCGTATCGCAGTGAGAGTCAGTGTGTGTGTGTGGAACCAGTACCCCAGTGATAGTCAGTGTGTGTGTGTGTGGGGAACCCGTATCGCAGTGAGAGTCAGTGTGTGTGGAACCCGTACCCCATTGAGAGTCAGTGTGTGTGGAACCCGTACCCCACTGATAGTCAGTGTGTGTGGAACGCGTATCGCAGTGATAGTCAGTGTGTGTGTGTGGAACCCGTACCCTAGTGAGAGTCAGTGTGTGTGTGGAACCCGTACCCCAGTGAGAGTCAGTGTGTGTGGAACCTGTACCCCAATAAGAGTCAGTGTGTGTGGTACTCGTATCCCAGTGAGAGTCAGTGTGTGTGGAACTCGTATCCCAGTGAGAGTCAGTGTGTGTGGAACACCTATCCCAGTGAAAGTCAGTGTGTGTGGAACCCGTATCCCAGTGAGAGTCAGTGTGTGTGGAACTCGTATCCCAGTGAGAGTCAGTGTGTGTGGAACTCGTATCCCAATGAGAGTCAGCGTGTGTGGAACTCGTATCCCAGTGATAGTCAGTGTGTGTGGAACTCGTATCCCAGTGAGAGTCAGCATGTGTGGAACACCTATCCCAGTGATAGTCAGTGTGTGTGGAACCCATACCCCAGTGAGAGTCAGTGTGTGTGGAACCCGTACCCCAGTGAGAGTCAGTGTGTGTGGAACATCTATCCCAGTGAGAGTCAGTGTTTGTGGAACCCGTACCCCAGTGAGAGTCAGTGTATGTCTGTGGAACCCGTACCCCAGTGAGAGTCTGTGTGTGTGTGAGGAACTTGTATCCCAGCGAGAGTCTGTGTGTATGTGTGGAACCCGTATCGCAGTGAGAATCAGTGTGTGTGGAACCCCCCCGTAACCCAGTGAGAATCAGTGTGTGTGGAGCCCGTACCCCAGTGAGAGTCAGTGTGTGTTGTACCCGTACCCCAGCGAGAGTCAGTGTGTGTGGAACCCGTATCCCAGCGAGAGTCAGTGTGTGTGGAACCCCCCGTACCCCAGCGAGAGTCAGTGTGTGTGGATCCCCTATCCCAGTGAGAGTCAGTGTGTGTGGAACCCGTACCCCAGCGAGAGTCAGTGTGTGTGGAACCCGTACCCCAGCGAGAGTCAGTGTGAGTGTGGGATGTCAATTGGTAGGGTAATGTCTAACCCTCTGTTTGATTTGCTTTTCCAGGTTGGGTTGAACGAGAAACATACTACTGAATCATTCACCACCTCGACCTGTCTGCCACTCTCAGTCCACGCACTTTCACCTCCGAACTACGACCCCCAGCTTGTCAATGGAATGGGAGAACAGTCAAGAGAAGCTTCCAGCTGGGAGGGCTGTCCCAGAATCACCCACCTTCCCCTCGCACCGTTCACTTAACCCCCATCCCGTCACTGTCTCCCCTCCTCTGCTGTGTCGAGATGCAGTTTGATGGTAGCTATACCCTCTCTGGGTCTGTGGGACAGGGTCTTCCTCAGCGAGAATCTGGTCTGCAGGGGGTTCAGTGCGTGGTGTTGACGCGGGACTGGGGGAGGGAAGGGGTGACACTGTGTTTTTATCTTCCCCTGTCGAAGGAAGATGGCGAGGCTGGTTTCTCTCGGTGTCTTGTCTCCCTTCTCTCACCCACTCCATCATCGTTCCTCTTTAATTTTGTCATCATTATCAAAGTTTGATTGAAAAGTGAGCAGCGGGGAGAGCGAGGGAACGAGGGAGAGGCAGAGCGAAGGCGGGATGAGGAAGAGTGTGTGGGAGGCAAGGGAAGAGGGAGGTGGAAGCAAGAGGGGGCTGGGAGCAGGACGGGAGGAGAGAGAGAGTGAGATAGAGCGTGTGGGCGAGAGGAAGACCGGATAGAGAGAGAGCACGAGGGAGAGAGAATGCGTGACAGGGAGGAGAGAGAGTGAGATGGAGGAGAGAGTGTGTGGGAGTGTGTGGGAGGGTGGGGAGACAGAGGAGGATGGAGAGAAAGAGGGGAAAGAGGATGGGACGGGGAAAAAGAGAGGAGAGAGAGAGCTGGAGAGAGAGAGAGCAGTTGGGGAAGAGAGGGCAAAAGTGTGAGGGAGTAAAAAGAGATTGAGAGGGTGGTGAGAGAAAGAGGGGGGAGAAAGAGAGAGAGAGCAGAAGAGCGAGGGAGGGGGAGGTGAGAGTATATAGAGGAGGGAAAGAGAGAGATCTAGGAATCTACAGAGGACCTGTAGCAGCATGCCCCCAAATCCTTCCCAGTAAGTTCCAGATCCTCTGGTGTTTGACATGTGTCTTTCTCTGCCGCGAGCCATGCACTCGATGTACATCTCATCTCCAAGTCCGTGAGGTGGAGACTTGTACTTCATCTGGGACTTACTATTCCTCCAAACACCTCTGAGAGATTATAGATAGATCCAATAGGTGTGCGAGGGAGTGTGTGTGTGCATCTGCAAGGGTGTGTGCGCGTGTGTGAGAGTGTGTGCTTGCGCGTGAGGGGGTGGGTGCGTGTACGTGAGGGGCTGTGCGCATGCACAAGAGGGCCTGTGTACGTGAAGGGGTGTGTGCATGTGTGCGCGTGCATGAGGGGGTGGGCGCCTGTACATGAGGGGCTGTGCGCATGCACAAGGGGGTGCGTGTATGTGACAGAGTGTGCGCGCGTGCATGAGGGTGTGTGTGTGCATGTGTGCGAGGGTGTGTGTGCACGCGCGTATGTGTGCACGCACACACGAAGGTGTGAGTGGGTGTGTTTGTGTATGCACACTTAAGGGTGTATGTGAATGCGGGTGCGTGGAAGTGAGTGCAGGTGCGCGGAGTATGCATGAATACGTGTATGAATGAACACGAGCATGCAAGTGTGTGCGACTGTGTGGGTGTAGATGGGTGTGTGAATGATGTTGGTGATTTGTGTCACATTGGAGGGAGAGGCGCCACAAAGCAACCAAACGTTTAATCTCTCAGCTTGTTTGCAACCCTCCCAGCCCGCATTGAATCCCCTAGCCCGTATGCAACCCTCCCAGCCTGTGTTTAGTCACCCAGTCCGTACTTACTCCCTCAGGTTCACGTTTGACTCCTTGGTCCATTTCAGTTCTCCCCGCTGCCACCCTTCACCCCCACCCCTCTCCCACCCCAGCCTGTGCTCAATCCCCCTCGGGCTCTGTACTGGATCCCACCATTGGTATTTGGTACCCTGGCCTGTGTTTCAACTCCTGGCCCATGTTTTGAATCCCCTTCGGCCTGCGTTTCAGTCACCCCCACCTGTGTTTGGATCCTCCTGGCCTGCGTTCAGTCCCCCACTGAAGGAGACGTTTATGGTTAAGCTCTGAAGCATACGTTTGACCCAACTATGTCTCTGTTTGAGACTCTGGATCTGTTTATGATCCCCTCTCCCCACTGGAACGGTGTTTGATCACTCATTGGATTTGTCATGAGGCCCCCATCAGGCAGAAGCCTTTGCACCCTCCAACCAAGCTGATGGAATACAGACCTCCGACCAACACAACACAGTCTCGCGTTTCAACTGTGTGTAAATATTCCAGCAGAGGGAGAGAGAGTGAGTGCGATTAAACAGGATCTGCAAGACACTCGCTCACTCCTTCCCGCATTTCCACATGCCCAACAGAGGAAAATCTCTCCATCCAATCCAGAGACAGCGTGTCAGAGATGGGGAGGAGAGAGATAGAGGCAGAGGGACAGAGAGGGGAGAGAAACAGATTGGAGAGAGAAAAAAAGAGACATAAAAAGACAGACACAAGTGGGGAGAGAGGGAGTTAGAGGGAGAGAGACAAAGAGGGAGGGAGAGAAAAAGGGAGAGGGTGAGACAGGGACAGACAGGATGAGAGGGAGAGACGGGGCAAGGGGGGATAGAGATGTCAAGAGGTGGTGAGAGAGGGAAAGAGGGGGTAAAAGAGACAGAGGGAGGGAGATACAGAGGGAGAGACAGTGATGGAGGGAGCGAGAAAGGGAGAGGGTGAGACGAACAGAGGATGAGAGGGAGAGACGGAAAGAGGGGGTGAGAAAGGGAGAAGCGGAGAGGTGCTCAGTGGAAGAATGGTGCTGAATTGAAGACCTCGTTCCCGGGATTGCTTGGGGTCCCTGTACCCAGCTCTGAGCTGCTGAGACTCTTTGTCCTGTGTGTGTGTGTGTGTGTGTGTGTGCGTATGTGTGATGTTGTGATGTCATTCTCTCCCCCCCCCCCCCCATTCCGCTTGCACACTGTTCAAAATTCCTGTCATAGAAACTGAAACCTCACTGTAATCTTCGATAACAAAATAAACTGGACAATTTAATACAACCAAACTCTGCTTCTCACACCTGTTTTCATTCTCAGTCCGTGTGTGTGGGCCCATGCGTTTAAAATCAAGAGTCAATCATATACTTTGACTCAAATGGAACCTATTTACTTCACAAATTTGATTTGATTTGTCACATGTATTAACATACAGTGAAAAGTATTGTTTCTTGCACGCCATACAGACAAAGCATATTGTTCATCGAGAACATAGAACATAGAACATAGAACATTACAGCGCAGAACAGGCCCTTCGGCCCACGATGTTGCACCGACCAGTTAAAAAAAAAAACTGTGACCCTCCAACCTAAACCAATTTCTTTTCGTCCATGAACCTATCTACGGATCTCTTAAACGCCCCCAAACTAGGCGCATTTACAACTGATGCTGGCAGGGCATTCCAATCCCTCACCACCCTCTGGGTAAAGAACCTACCCCTGACATCGGTTCTATAACTACCCCCCCTCAATTTAAAGCCATGCCCCCTCGTGCTGGATTTCTCCATCAGAGGAAAAAGGCTATCACTATCCACCCTATCTAAACCTCTAATCATCTTATATGTTTCAATAAGATCCCCTCTTAGCCGCCGCCTTTCCAGCGAAAACAATCCCAAATCCCTCAGCCTCTCCTCATAGGATCTCCCCTCCATACCAGGCAACATCCTGGTAAACCTCCTCTGCACCCTCTCCAAAGCCTCCACATCCTTCCTGTAATGTGGGGACCAGAACTGCACACAGTACTCCAAGTGCGGCCGCACCAGAGTTGTGTACAGTTGCAACATAACGCTACGACTCCTAAATTCAATCCCCCTACCAATAAACGCCAAGACACCATATGCCTTCCTAACAACCTTATCTACTTGATTCCCAACTTTCAGGGATCTATGCACACATACACCTAGATCCCTCTGCTCCTCCACACTATTCAAAGTCCTCCCGTTAGCCCTATACTCAACACATCTGTTATTCCTACCAAAGTGAATTACCTCACACTTCTCCGCATTAAACTCCATCCGCCACCTCTCGGCCCAACTTTGTAACCTGTCTAAGTCTTCCTGCAAACTACGACACCCTTCCTCACTGTCTACCACACCACCGACTTTGGTGTCATCAGCAAATTTGCTAATCCACCCAACTATACCCTCATCCAGATCATTAATAAATATTACAAACAGCAGTGGCCCCAAAACAGATCCCTGAGGTACACCACTTGTAACCGCACTCCATGATGAATATTTACTATCAACCACCACCCTCTGTTTCCTATCCGCTATCCAATTCCTGATCCAATTTCCTAGATCACCCCCAATCCCATACATCTGCATTTTCTGCAGAAGCCTACCATGGTGAACCTTATCAAACGCCTTACTAAAATCCATATATACCACGTCCACTGCCTTGCCCCCATCCACCTCCTTGGTCACTTTCTCAAAAAACTCAATAAGGTTAGTAAGGCACGACCTACCTGCCACAAAACCATGCTGACTATCACCTATCAATTCATTACTCTCCAAATAACTATAAATCCTATCCCTTATAATTTTTTCCAACATCTTGCCGACAACAGAAGTGAGACTCACCGGTCTATAATTCCCGGGGAAGTCTCTGTTCCCCTTCTTAAACAATGGGACAACATTCGCTAACCTCCAATCTTCTGGTACTATACCAGAGGCCAACGACGACCTGAAGATCAGAGCCAGAGGCTCTGCAATCACTTCTCTTGCCTCCCAGAGAATCCTTGGATAAATCCCATCCGGACCAGGGGATTTATCTATTTTCAGACCCTCCAGAATATCCTGCACATCCTCCTTATCAACTGTAATACTGTCTATTCTACTCCCTTGCAACCCAGTGTCCTCCTCAGCTATATTCATGTCCCCTTGCGTGAACACCGAAGAGAAATATTGGTTCAATGCTTCACCAATCTCCTCCGGTTCCACACATAACTTCCCTCTGCCATCTATAACTGGCCCTAAACTTGCCCTAACCAACCTTCTGTTCTTGACATACCTATAGAACGCCTTAGGATTCTCTTTAACCCTATCCGCCAAAGTCTTCTCATGTCCCCTTTTAGCCCTTCTAAGCTCGCTCTTCAACTCCCTCTTAGCCAATCTAAAGCTTTCTAGTGCACTACCCGAGTGCTCACGTCTCATCCGAACATAAGCCTCCTTTTTCTTTTTAACCAACAAGGAAACGAGATTGTTTCTCTCTTGGGTTGAGTTCTCCAGTGTACCTCATTCGCTATGGAAACGAGGCCTACAGGATGGAGGGGGAAAAGCTGAGCCTCCATCCGGAGCCTAAGGGAGTGGGGTGTTGAATTTGACCTCGGTATCCATGAGTCTGAGTGGAAAATGTCAGCCGGATCCATGTCCTATTAATTTCCACGTTGCCCTCCTCCGAGTGAGGCCACGAGGCGATGGCTCTATGCACCCTGGGTTAGAGCACTACCCACACTCAGTATTTGGGCTGTTGGATGAGGCACCCTGTGATACTCAAGACCTTTGGTGCATGACAGGAGGGGAGGAGGGAGGGCGGAGGGAAGTGGTCAACACTGTCTCCATCAAACACTCCCGGGCAGGTACAGCACGGGGTTAGATACAGAGTAAATCTCACTCGACACTGTCCCCATCAAACGCTCCCAGGAAAGGTACAGCACGGGGTTGGATAGAGAGCAAAGCTCCTTCGACATTGTCCCCATTAAACACTCCCAGAACAGGTACGGCATAGGATTAGATAAAGAGTAAATTTCCATCGACACTGTCCCCATCAAACAATCTGAGGCAGGTACTGTACAGGGCTAGATGCAGGGCAAAGTTCCCTCGACACCTTCCTCATCAAGCTCTCCCAGGTCAGGTACAGCATAGTTCCAGATACAGAGTAAAGCTTCCTCTGCACTGTCCCAATTAAACAAACACTGGACGGGTACAGCATGGGGTTAGATACAGAGTAAAGCTACCTCTACACTATTCTACGCCAGGGTTTGGTTGGGATAGTTGTTTGAGATTGTTTCTCAGAGAGGGCCCTGGGGATCTTGCTGCATTGTGAAATGGAAAGCGCTGGGTGTAACACTGGGATATTGGAATTCGCTCCGGAGGCGATGAATTCCGGAGACCCTCGCCTATTCTGTGTGCGTGGGTGTGGGGGGAGGAGGGCAGGGGGAGGGTGCGGGGCACCAGCTAAGAGGCTAATGCATCCGAACAGCTGGATAGCCCCGGCAAGGCCATCTCCTTGACGACAGATTGGCACCATGGTAACGGTTGGGATGAGGAATCAAATGGTTTGCAGTTTCTATCTCGGTCAGTCAGATTGCGGACTGACACTGGCCTCACAGCGAGGGTGACTGCGGTGAGTTACTCACTCAGCATTGCTCCTCTGGCCTCTCACCCCCCACCACACAGCCCCAGCCTTTCACCCCAAACACAACTCATCCAGCACACCTCCCTGGCCCCGCAATATCAGAGTTACTGAGAGCGCAGCACACACACACACCATTATTTTCATGACATTGCTTTCCTCTCTCGCGGAAATTAAACAGTGTGCTGCGAATTTGTGGAGAGTAATTATAGATTGGGAGGTAGGAAGTTAGAATGGTAAAATTGTAAAATGCTGGGGGTGTGGGTGGGTGTGGGTGGTGGTGGGGGGGTTGGTGGTGGTGGGGGGGTTGGTGGTGGTTGGGGGGTGGTGGGGGGGTGGGGGGCAGCATTGCATGGTCCCTTTAAAAGGTGCTTGGAGCTTAAAAAAAGGCAAGTACATAGGGAGCCAAACTGAAACATATCGAAAGGCCAAGCAGCAATTTTTACCAAGACAACAAGCTTTTGAATTTAGCCAATCAATTTGAATCAGGCACTTGGATACCGAAAGCCTATTAAATTTAAATCTGATGGTTTTGACAACCTAGGATCAATCCCATTGTGGGAGGTATCATCATTGTACAGAGAATGGATACATTTATGTCATCACGGATGTAAAAGAAGGGGGCAGTGGAACAAAGGGTGGACCAACTGCCACCTGCCAGAGCTCTCAGCTCTCTCAAGACAGAATCACTGTCTCGCAGAGCTTATCTATGTCGGGAAAGCATCATCTAGATAGTAAAGGTACCAAAGAAGAAAGAAGTTCCAGACGGAAGAATCAACAGAGAAAAGCCCAGAAGTTTCTGGAAGATACAAACCCTGGTTGTAATTTAGAGAGTGACTAAATTCTATTTTTGTTAATGAGTGGGAATTGTAGTTATTTGAACAGTTAGCTCAATAGTTAGAGGGGATTTATTCCATTGGTGAATAGTTTAATTTGTTCACTGTTAGTTATGTTATGGTGAAATTAACGTGATGGACACAAAATGGTTACCTGGCACACAAAATGGACTCTGGGAAGGGACATTAAGAGGCACGGACAGTTACACAGTGTTAAAACCTGCAGTATCTGAATTGCTACAGGAAACTGGTCAGAGCTTGAGGCACTTTAGATAAGAGCGGATCCAGAACAATGAGTTTGATAATAAGGTCAGCCACTGATGGGGACATAAACGCATAAATGTAACAAGATCAGCCACTGAATGTATAGATCGAAACCAGTCATTGATAGAGGACATAACTGCATAAATGTATCCATTCTCTGTACAATGATATGTTAACTGATCATGTCCGTACTTGTTTGCTTGTAACGATGTGATAACTGTCAATGTCCGTATCTGTCTACTCAACTTGTAACGATGTGTTAACGGCTAATGTCCACACTGCCTATTGTCTAAAAGGTATAAAGATGGTCAACTACCATTGTGTAGTTGAGAAGGTAGCTGCCAAGTAGATAAGTGGAGACAGGTAGCAGGTGGACCCGCCGCTCCTCCAGCACAGGATTATAGTGGGGGATGTTGGACACATGTAGTCGCCCTAACATCAGAGATAGATGCCCAACAGGCACCCTTCACCAGTTTAAGACAGAAATTCAGAGAGTTTTAGGAAATGCTCCTACTAACTGGAGCAGAATTACAACGACCAAGCAGCTAAAGGGGGGAGGAGCTTCTGAGTACGGGGAATGGTTGTTCCAAGTATACCAGGAATGCTCGGCAAGGAAATCCAGGTCGTGGGGATCGAGCGTTCATCCAGGCTTTCAAGGATGGGCTCTCTAGTGCTCACCAAACCATCTTAAAAATGGGAGTGATTATGTCCCAAGATTACGATGAACTGGTAGAGTGGGCTAGTGGCGTACCGGGAGGAGGAGAGGAGAAATCCCAGACAATAACAAGGCTAGAAAGAATAGCCATTTACAGTAACGGGAACGGAACTAAGTCCAAACTGACTTGCCACAATTGTGGCCGACAAGGGCACTTTGCGAGGGATTGCGGGGTCCCAAGGAGAGGAAACAAATTTGGAAGCAATGGGAAACATTGTAGTCACTGTAATAAACACGGACACACAGAAGCAGTGTGTTGGGATAAACATGGGAGACCCCCGACCCGATCCATGACCACAGCAGAATCGGAGGAACCACAGAACCTCCGGGGTCAGCAAGATTGACGGTCTGCAGACCCCATTCATAAGGGTAAGAAGGAGGGAAGGATTTATGTGTCTGCACTAGTAGGGGGCAGGCAATGTGAGATGCTGGTGGACACAGGAGCATCCATATCTGTCACCGACCTACCCTTACCCACTACAAATAAAATGATTTACCTAACCGGGATAGGAGGGAACAAAACACCCGCCTACCTGAGCGAGACCACATTAGTAGAAATAAATAATTTGTATATACCGATGAGGTTTTATGTGTGTAAAAATAACGAGGGTACAATAATGGGAAATTATTTAATGAAAGAATATGAGATTTTGATAGACTGTGGAAAGGGAGAATTAATCTGGCCAAGACAGGACGGTCGGAAAACTAGAATAGGGAAACTCACAAGTCACCTCGAAACTATTAAGGTGGCCACAGTCACCACCAGAAAGTGGGAATTAGAGACAGGAGGGTTCGGAGCCGTCTGTGCCTCCGTCCCTGGAGTATGGGCTAAAATAAAATTAGATACCGGCTTAACTAAAATGGACCCAATAAAAGGTACCTGGACCGGAGCATAAGTGCCACCGACAATACCCAATAAAACCAGAGGCAGAGAAAGCTGTAGTGGAGATAGTCAAAGGGTTAGTGGAAAGAGGGATTCTGAGAGAAACCACAAGCACCACTAACTCCCCAACCTGGCCGGTGAGCAAACCTGACGGAAGCTACAGGGCTCACAATAGATTACACCGGTCTCAATAAAGTCACGTCCAAGTTGCACCCCATTGTAGCAAACCCTTCGACAATCCTGAATGGACTGTCACAGGAGCACAAAATACTCACAGGATTGGACATAGCCAACGGATTCTGGTCCCTACCCTTGGATCCCGAATCCCAAGACAAATTCGCCTTTACAGTGGGGGACAAACAGTACATTTGGACTCGCCTACCGCAGGGATTCCACAACAACCCCGCTATCTTCCATCGAGTAATGAGTGACATCCTGAAACAGGGTAGAACTGCCAGAGGGTAGCACGATCCTTCAACATGTAGATGATATCTTAATAGCTTCAGAATCCAAATCAGGACATCAAGAAGCACTATATCTAGTATTAAACAAACTAAAAACCGCAGGGTTAAAGGTGAGCCCCAAAAAGGCACAAATCGGGAAAACACAAGTCCTGTACCTAGGACACCTTATATCCCAAGGACTTAAAGAAATGCCAACAGACCGAAAGAAGGCGGTACAACAAATGCCGCGACCCGTCACCATAAGAGGAGTCAGGAAGGTGCTGGGACTGTTTAACTATAGCCGAAGTTTTATCCCGGGATTCGCAAAATTGGCAGAACCTATACAAAGACTAGTCAAAGGGGGAAAACCAGCTTTAAATCCCATAGAATGGGGACCCGAGCAGGAAGAGGCTTACAACAAACTAAAAACAGAACTGATATCAGCCCCTGGACTAGGATTACCAGATTTCAATAAAGACTTCCACATCCATTGTAGTAATGAGGGAGGGTTCTATTCCGCAGTGGTAACACAGGGCCATGGCGACAAAAGGAGACCCATAGGTTACTATTCAACAGTAGAAGGGCCGGTAGTCACCGGACTGCCAAGGTGCATAGTCGCCTTGGATTGCGCCGGCTGGGCTGTAAAGGTTAGCGAGCCAATAATAATGACAGGGAATATAATCCTCCACACCAAACACACCTTGGTGGAAATGCTGAACACGGGAAAGCTAAGGTCCGTCTCAAACATGAGAAGGGCTAAATGGGAATCTGCCCTCCTACCTCCAAGCAAATCAGTCATAATAATAAAGGGACACAGGAAATAACCCAGCAGAAGGGATTTTAGACACAGGAGAGCCACACAATTGTGGGGATACAGATATGGACACAGAAGAAGGTAGGATAAAGGATGTACCTTTAACAACAGCTGAGAGACCCTTTTTGTAGATGGTTCACGCAAATATGTGGAAGGATCACCCCGGACAGGGTGGGCAGTATTAAATGACAAATTAAAAATAGTAAGGTCAGAAAGGATTGACGGAGGTCTATCCGCACAAGTGGCAGAACTAGTGGCACTCACACAGGCACTAGAGTTATCTGAAGGCAAAACGGTAAACATATATACAGATAGTCATAGAAATAGAAACCCGACAGTGCAGGAAGAGGCCATTCGGCCCATCGAGTCTGCACCGACCACAATCCCACCCAGGCCCTACTCCCATATCCCTACATATTTTACCCACTAATCCCTCTAACCTACACATCTCAGGAAACTAAGGGGCAATTTTAGCATGGCCCATCAACCTAACCCGCACATCTTTGGACTGTGGGAGGAAACCGGAGCACCCGGAGGAAACCTACGCAGACACGAGGAGAATGTGCAAACTCCACACAGACAGTGACCCAAGCCGGGAATCGAACCCACGCCCCTGGAGCTGTGAAGCAGCAGTGCTAACCACTGTGCTACCGTGCCGCCCCAGTCGCATACGTGTATTACCCCGAATGCATACCGGTCGATATGCATTCGGGGTAATACACAACTATATGACAGCATGGGGTAGAAGGGCGTTCATAACCACGGGTGGAACTCCTATTAAACACCAACGAATAATTGAGGCATTGTTGAGAGCTAGCGAGAAACCTCGAGAAGCCGCAGTAATAAAAATTAAAGCGAACTAGAAAGAACCAGGAAGAGATAACCCAGACTGGTTAAATTTCAAAGGGAACCAAGCCGCAGATGAAGCAGCATAGTTAGAACAGGAGACAGTTGGCGAGCTGCCAATAGCAGCAACGGGACAGGAGACGAAGTAGATGTTCGGGACTTACATGAGGATACCTCGAAAGAGGAAAAGGGGAAGTGGGAAGCACAGGGAGCGATCAAAGGGACTGATAACGTTTGGAGATGAGAAGATAAGGTAATAACACCAGAGTGCATACAAAACACCCTAAACGTATGAATAGAACACTTAAGAATGCACTGGCTAAAGCCATACAAACATCGGGAAAAATGTGGACAGAAGTATTGCCCATTATATTAATGAGTCTAAGAGCTACCACAAACCGGACAACCGGATTATCCCCTTATGAACTAATGACAGGACAGGCGATGCAATTACCAGAAAGCATCATAACAGGTGGGACCGATGTAGGTCCACTAAAAGATAAAATCAAAAGATATGTTTTGGAACTAAGCGCCCAACTAAAAGGATGCGCAAATTGGTAAAAGATAATCAGAAAGAAAGAGACGCAGAGAGAGAGCTTGAAATGCTCCCTGACGTCCCAACAGCGGGAAGTCGCGTCCTAGTGAAAACATTACCCGAAAAACCAGGGTTTGCACCAAAATGGAATGGGCCATATGAAGTTATAATTAGTGGAGACACCTGTGCCTGTCTCGACATAAGAGGGAAAGGTGTATGGAAACATTGGATCCAGCTGAAATTACACAAAGAAATGAATGAATGAATGAAAGTGATCAGAGTGCTTTCCCCAAAACAGGTGAAGACTGCAAGCAAGAGTAACTGATGCGTTCGGGTTGACAGTATAACTTTTGAAAATTGTATAACTTGAAGTAATAAGATTGATACTTGCTTGTTCCGGACATGTATGAAATCGCATATGTAACTGTATTACTTGGCGTTGTTACGACTGTAAACTTGACTGGGCTGGAGGATAACCTATTTTACAAGGCTCGTATACACTTAGACGGGAATTGAACTGTATGTTACCCGTTAGCCCAATCGGTAGAAGCCCTAATTGTGGCCACCCCTGGGTGGACCCACCATGATTTATATACAGCAGAAAAGTCAGATGCACCCTGTAAGGGACAAATTGGGAAATATAAAAGAGGTATACAGGGAAGATGTGTGGAACTTGTAAATCCCACAGATCCTGTGAGCAGGGGGCTCCAAAAGGTGAGAGGAAGAGCTTGCTCGGATACTGCAAGCTATCCGCTTTGTTTTTCAGGACAGGGATGGGGATGTGCATATGCCTTGGTCCCCAAGAATGATTCCTGCGTGCAGACGCAGTGTGTCCGTCAGCACTGTTGGGTAAACAGAGGTCAGTTTACTTGCACCCGAGATGAGCAGAAATGCCTGAATGTAACCGCGGGGAGGCAGCTCACTTGTGGTCAGTGTAATGGGACTCATGTAGGCTCAGCCGAATGGTAAGTATCAAATACCCATTTGATACTTAACAGGTGGTGGGATCAAATGGGGAGTCAAGTAAACTGAGCAATTGGCGGTATACACAAACTCATAATCATGACACTAAATGCTACCGGGCTAAGAAGGGATTTGTATTCCTCTTCAATGGTACCTACACGACAGCAACACCAACTCTCCCGATCCTTTTTGCAGTAGGAACAATAGGACCACTCACTGTTCCATGCCCTCAGAACGGGCAAATCCGGAGAAAGATAGTAACCCGGGCTATCAGCAAAGAATTCTGTGGATTGGGAAGCCCCGGGCACAATGGGATCATCACTGGGATACGGGTTCCTTGGAACCCTATCTCTGAGGGGGGGCAGCAGGAGTAATTAGCGCAAAAAATAGGAATCATATTATCTGTGGACTAACAGTCCTGGGAAACAGTACATCAAAAGCACTGGAGGCTGTCAACCAAGAAATGGCTGAACTGAGATTGTATGCACAGCAGACACGATATGCAGTAGACTACCAGTTAGCACAACAGGGGGGAGTGTGTACAATCATAGGAGACAAATGCATAACCCATGTCACAGACGAATCCTATAACATTACCCAAGTCATTAATAACATCAGAAAACAACTTGATAACTTTAGACTGGGACCCAAGAAAGGGAGTAGCTGGCTGGAATGGCTAGTGGGGGGATCCTGGGGATCCTATTTAATGCATGGACTGATCATACCCATTGCAATAGTAATTGTCTGTTGCCTAATTGTTGGATGCCTTAATGTCTGTTGCAAAGCAATGGTGACACGAATTGTACCAGGAGCCAGTGTAACCATTGGGGAAGAATACATGATGGGAACCCCTGAAGACATCGAGAACTACAAAGAAGGAAAGAAGATGATGAACATCTACCTGTGAAGATGCTGTTGTTGGTCTGGGGATTATTAAATAATAATCCTGACCAAAAAGGGGGAGCTGTTATGGTGAAATTAAAGTGATGGACACAAAATGGTTACCTGGCACACAAAATGGACTCTGGGAAGGGACATTAAGAGGCACGGACAGTTACACAGTGTTAAAACCTGCAGTGTCTGAATTGCTGCAGGAAACTGGTCAGAGCTTGAGGCACTTTAGATAAGAGCAGATCCAGAACAATGAGTCTGATAATAAGGTCAGCCACTGATGGGGACATAAATATAACAAGATCAGCCACTGAATGTATATATCAAAACCAGTCATTGCTAGAGGACATAATTGCATAAATGTATCCATTCTACGTACAATGATATGTTAACTGATCATGTCCGTACTTGTTTGCTTGTAACGATGTGATAACTGTCAATGTCCGTATCTGTCTACTCAACTTGTAACGATGTGTTAACGGCTAATGTCCGTACTGCCTATTGTCTAAAAGGTATAAAGATGGTCAACTACCATTGTGTAGTTGAGAAGGTGGCTGCCAAGTACTGCAGAGTACCAAAGCTTTGTCCAAAATAAAACTGTTTTGTTGAACCTCCACGTCTGAATCCGAAGTGGTAAATTTCCCACAACAGTTAGATAAATAAATTGTTACGTGTTGCTGTTAGAGTGAGTGTCAGGGAATTATTTTGTATTTAACCACTAGAAGTTGCTGAAGAGCAGGACACCACTTCACACTTTTTACAGATTATAAGGTGAGATACTCCTCTTTTGATGTTTCGGTGTTAGTTCGCAGAGGGGTGGTGGGGAAGTCAACCTCCGCTTTATAGTAGGTTGGGGGCTTGGGTCCGGGATTTGAACAGTCCTAGCTCTTTAAATAAACCTCAAGTGAGAAGTGGAAAATCTGTTTAATTTTGGTTGCTTGTTGTTGGTTAATCAGAAGTGGGGAATTGGCTCTTAACATTGCTAAAGGCATTCTGGGGATCGAAGATGCTTCCCAGAGATGCCAAGGAAGTTTAGAAAGACAGAAAAAGATGGCACTTGTAGAATTAGCAAACAGGCTAAAATTGGGTTTAACCAGGATAATAAGAAAGCTGAAATTGTAACGGAGTTAGCCAAGCATTCAGGTATATCAGAGAAACAGTCAAGTGCAGTGAAGTTAGAAAAAATAAATTGCAAATGACAGAATTGGAGTTAGAAAGCAAACTTAAAAGGCTGGAGTCAGAAGAAAGAGAGAAGCAAAGAGAGGGGAAGGTCCTAGCAGAAGATAAAGAAAGGGAAAGAATGTTTGAGTTGGAAAAGATGAAGTTGGAACTTGAAGCGAAAAGACTTCAAATGGCAGAAGTAAAAGTGCAAGATAGAAGATGGGCAAACTCATCGTAGCCAACGCCTGGTAGGGAGATATACAAATATATCCAAACATTACCAAAATTTTGATGAAAAAGACACAGAAGCCTTTTTCATTTCCTTTGAGAAATTGGCTATACAGAGGAACTGTACCAGAAGCATATAGACAACAGTTCAGAAATGTAAGAAAGGAACAAGGTAAGACTTTGACTGTGAAACAATTAAAAAGAGCAACTTTGTAAGAGCACTAAAGGTAGAAAAGACATATGAGGTTCTTAGAGATATAATTCTGATGGAGGAGTTTAAAAACTCACTTCCAGAAGTGATAAGAACTCATGTTGAGGAACAGAAAGTTGAAACAGCAAGAAGATCTGCAGAGATGGTAGATGAATACGCATTAGTGCATAAAGTAAAATCTAGCTTCCAACAGCAATTTCATTCTGAGGGGGATAGAAATTGGAAAAGAGGGAGATCCTTCAATGAAAAACAAAAGTAGATCACACTGGGAACAGTTTACCACCTGTGAAAAAAGAAACCCAAGAGGGTGGAAAAGAGGTGAAAATCCTCAGGCGTTTTCATTGTAATAAGGTGGGACACACAATGTCACAGTGGCTTCAGAAAGGCACTGGGAAAAAATGATGTGGCAAAAGAGGCTCAACCAGTGGGATTCGATAAGGCAGTGAAAGAAATCCCAAGAGAACTCGAGGAGCTAAAGGAGAGTGTTCAGCTTAGGCCCAGGTTGGACAGTAAGATAGCGCCTGATCTTTTCAAAGACTTCACCTGTGTGGGTAAGATTTACTTAGGTAGAACTGGAGCCATAGGTAAAGAAGTTAAAATATTGAAATCATAGAAACCCTACAGTACAGAAAGAGGCCATTCGGCCCATCGAGTCTGCACCGACCACAATCCCACCCAGGCCCTAACCCCATATCCCTACATATTTTACCCGCTAATCCCTCTAATCTACACATCCCAGGACACTAAGGGGCAATTTTTTTTAAGCACGGCCAATCAACCTAACCCACACATCTTTGGACTGTGGGAGGAAACCGGAGCACCCGGAGGAAACCCATGCAGACACAAGGAGAATGTGCAAACTCCACACAGACCACTGACCCAAGCCGGGAATCGAACCCAGGTCCCTGGAGCTGTGAAGCAGCAGTGCTAACCACTGTGCTACCGTGCCGCCCATATTGAGAGATATGGGAGCTAGTCTGTCTCTAATAGTAAGAGATGAAAATATTTGCACTCCTTCTGAAATATTGCCCGAGAGTGGTAACCTGTGGAATAAATGGAGAGAGGAGTGGTATTCCCCTGTGTAAGATAAGGCTAGAAAGTGTAATTAAGACTGGGGAAGTGATAGCGGGAGTGATGGAAAGATTGGCTATTCCAAAAATACCGTTTATTCTTGGAAACGGTATGGCTGGATCACAGATGGGAGTGATGCCCATTGTAGTGGAAAAGCCAAAAGAAAACCAGGGAACTCAGGAGTTAAAAGAAAAATACCCTGGAATTTTTCCAGACTGCGTGGCGACAAGATCCCATGGCCATAAGTTAAAACAGAAAGGGAGAACAAAAGAGAAAGATGAAGGAGTTGAGGACCAGTTAGCTGACACTGTTTGATGAGATGGTAAAGGAAAAACCTAAGTAGGAAGAGGATCAGAGGTGTTTAGCTCGGAAAGATGAATGAAGTTACAACAGAAACATGAGACAATAAAGGATTTATATCATAAAGCCTATTTGGAAAAGGAATCAGAGTGTATTCCAGAATGCGATTACCTTAAGGATAAAATCTTAAGGCAGAAATGGAGACCGTGGCAGGTTAGTGCAGACGGGAAATGGGTGGAAGTTCATCAGATTGTGTTGCCGGTAAAATACAGACATTGCAGGTAGTATTGCAAGTAGCACACTACACGTAGCAGTGAGGAAGACTCAGGCTATGATACAGAAGCATTTTTATTGGCCTGGATTACATAAAGATGAGATTGAATTTTGCCATACCTGTCATACATGTAGATGGTAGGAAAGCCACCGGCAGTGAGGAAACCGGCGCCTTTGATGCAAATTCCCACATTTGAAGAACACTTTACATGGGTTATAATTGATTGCGTAGGTCCCCTCTGTAAAACCAAAAGTGGGAACCAGTATTTGCTAACTGAAATGGATGCGTCTACCAGGTTTCCAGAGGCAATTCAAGGCAAAAAAAAGGTTGTGGTGTTGATTGCTTTCTTTACCTGTTATGGATTACCCAGGGAGATTCAATCGGACCAAGGGTCCAATTTTACTGCCAAATTATTTACGGAGGTTATGGATAGTTTTGGCATCAGACACTTTACATCTAGTGCGTATCATCCTGAATCCCAGGAAGCATTGGAAAGGTGGCATCAGGCCCTAAAGACTATGTTGAGGGCTTATTGCCAGGGATAAAGGTATCCCATTTATAGTATTTGCCATTAGAGATGCTCCAAATGAATCAATAGTTTACTCCATTTGAATTGATATTCCAACACAAAGTACGAGGTCCTTTAAAATGAAGGAAAAGTTGGTAGGTTCGAAGCCAGAGATCTCAGTTGGATTAGGTATCTCTTTTTGACTTGATTTGATTTGTCATATAGAACATAGAACATAGAAAGCCACAGCACAAACAGGCCCTTCGGCCCACAAGTTGCGCCGATCATATCCCTACCTCTAGGCCTATCTATAGCCCTCAATCCCATTAAATCCCATGTACTCATCCAGAAGTCTCTTAAAAGACCCCAACGAGTTTGCCTCCACCACCACCGACGTCAGCCGATTCCACTCACCCACCACCCTCTGAGTGAAAAACTTACCCCTGACATCTCCTCTGTACCTACCCCCCAGCACCTTAAACCTGTGTCCTCTCGTAGCAACCATTTCAGCCCTTGGAAATAGCCTCTGAGAGTCTACCCTATCCAGACCTCTCAACATCTTGTAAACCTCTATCAGGTCACCTCTCATCCTTCGTCTCTCCAGGGAGAAGAGACCAAGCTCCCTCAACCTGTCCTCATAAGGCATGCCCCCCAATCCAGGCAACATCCTTGTAAATCTCCTCTGCACCCTTTCAATGGCTTCAACATCTTTCCTGTAATGAGGTGACCAGAACTGCGCGCAGTACTCCAAGTGGGGTCTAACCAGGGTCCTATAAAGCTGCAGCAATATCTCCCGACTCCTGAACTCAATCCCTCGATTAATGAAGGCTAGTACGCCGTACGCCTTCTTGACCGCATCCTCCACCTGCGAGGCCGATTTAAGAGTCCTATGGACCCGGACCCCAAGGTCCTTCTGATCCTCTACACTGCTAAGAATGGTACCCTTCATATTATACTGCTGCTTCATCCCATTGGATCTGCCATTAATATGCATTAGTTTACAGTGAAAAGTATTGTTTCTTGCGCACTATACGGACAAAGCATACCGTTCATAGAGAAGGAAACGAGAGAGTGCAGAATGTAGTGTTACAGTCATAGTTATGGTGTGGAGAAAGATCAACTTAATGCATGGTAGGTCCATTCCAAAGTCTGACGGTAGCAGGGAAGAAGCATTCTTGAATCGGTTGCTATGTGACCTCAGACTTTTTAAATCTTTACCCCGACATAAGGTGGAAGAGAGAATGTCCGGGGTGTGTGGGTCCTTAATTCTGCTGGCTGCTTTGCCAAGGCAGCGGGAAGTGTAGACAGAGTCAATGGATGGGGGGCTGGTTTGCGTGATGTATTGGGCTACATTCCATAGAACCATAGAAAATTACAGCTCAGAAACAGGCCTTTTGGCCCTTCTTGTCTGTACCGAACCATTTTTTGCCTAGTCCCGCTGACCTGCACTTGGACCATATCCCTCCACACCCCTCTCATCCATGAACCCGTCCAAGTTTTTCTTAAATGTTAAAAGTGACCTCGCATTTACCACTTTATCCGGCAGCTCATTCCACACTCCCACCACTCTCTGCGTGAAGAAGCCCCCCCCTAATATTCCCTTTAAACTTTTCTCCTTTCACCCTTAACCCATGCCCTCTGGTTTTTTTCTCCCCTAGCCTCAGCGGAAAAAGCCTGCTTGCATTCACTCTATCTATACCCATCAAAATCTTATACACCTCTATCAAATCTCCCCTCAATCTTCTACGCTCCAGGGAATAAAGTCCCAACCTATTCAATCTCTCTCTGTAACTCAGCTTCTCAAGTCCTGGCAACATCCTTGTGAACCTTCTCTGCACTTTCAACCTTATTTACATCCTTCCTGTAACTAGGTGACCAAAACTGTACACAATACTCCAAATTCGGCCTCACCAATGCCTTATATAACCTTACCATAACACACCAACTTTTATACTCGATACTCCGATTTATAAAGGCCAATGTACCAAAGGCACTCTTTACGACCCTATCCACCTGTGACGTCACTTTTAGGGAATTCTGTACCTGTATTCCCAGATCTTTTGTAGTTTCTTTCGGTCTTGGGCAGAGCAGAACCCAAAACAAGCTGTGATACAACCAGAAAGAATGTTTTCTATTGTGCATCTGTAAACATCCCAAATTTCCTTAGTCTTCTGAGGAAGTAGAGGCGTTGGTGGGCTTTCTTAACTATAGTGTCGGCATGGGGGAACCAGCACAGGTTGTTGGTGTAAGGGACTGAGGAAAATTTGTGGGGAAGACAGTTACCAGTGTTCTTTATCCCTGGTGGGCTTCAGTGTCCTGTTTGCAGGGTGGGTGCTGTGAACAGGATGCTGTTGGTTGAGTGATGTGGGCTGGGCCAATGGGATTGCACTGGGGGTGGGAGAAAAAAATAAGGCGCCAGGAAGTGAGGAGGAAGAGAGCTGGAGGGAGAGGCAGAGCTGGAGAGGAAGAGAGCTGGAGGGAGAGGCAGAGCTGGAGAGGAAGAGAGCAGAGAGAGGGAGAGGCAGAGCTGGAGAGGTAGAGTGCAGAGAGAGAGAGCTTTTTCCAGGCAGAGAGAGAGAGAGAGGCAGAGCTCACTGTTTCATGTCTGTTAATGATGTGTTATTAAATTTATTTTTGATATTCCGACTTACAGTACTGACATTTATGGGTAAACAGGGAATTAGCCAAATCAACATCAACCGCTAAATATTCGGGATCCTGTTGATTGAATATTTAAATAGTAGCCCCCATATAGTGGTCAGCAGGGGGTTACATTGGTAATTGGGACATCTAAAAACTTGAAATTGTCGACCCTTTCTACTTCGTTCCCGTTGATGTAGACGGGGCATGTTCTCCTCTATGCTTCCTGAAATTGTTGAAAATCTTCTTCGTTTTGTTGACATTGAGAGATTATTGTCGCCACACAAGTTTACCAGATTCTCTATCTCATTCCTGTACCCTGTCTCGACATTGTTTGAGATCTGTCCCTGATGTCGTCAGCAAACTTGAAAATCGAATTGGAGGAAAATTTGGCCACACAGTCATAGTTGAGAGAACGTTTAAACAGAGTGGGTGAATTAGCTAGACAACATTTGAAGGTGGCACAGCACCTAATGAAGCCAGAAGCAGGTCAGAAATCTAAAATTTGCATACTTGTTCATGGGGATAAAATATTGGTGCTATCACCCGTGGTCAGAGATCCCTTCAAAGCAAGGTTTAGTTGTCCCTATCAAATTGAGAAGTTAAGTCAGGTGATTTATCTGGTAAAGATGCCAGATAGAAAAAAAAATTATAGGATATGTAATGAGAACAGGCTAAAACAATACTATGTCCGGGAAAGAGCACCGGAGAAACAGGTATTAGTTACTGCCACTCAGAGTGAGGAATCAAATACAGATGATTTTGATGAGCTTCAGAATAAATTGAATAATGAATAAATCCTTCAGGAATGGAATAGGGTAGTGAGCTATCTGCCCCAGGAACAGAGAACTGAAATGAAAGACTTGTTACAGTGCTATGAGAGTCTATGTAGAAATAGAATGGGGAGGACTAATGTCATAGTACATGAGGTTGACATAGGGAATGCTGTTCCGATAAAACACCACCCCCACCAGGTTAATCCTCTCAAAGCAGCGTAGGTTCAGAAGGAAGTGGAAGCGATGCTACAAGAAGACATCATAGAGTCAAGTCAAAGCGAGCGGGGTTCACCGATTGTGCTGGTTCCCAAACCTGACGGTATTCAATGATTCTGCATAGGTTATTGGAAGGTCAATGCTGTAACTAAATCTGACTCATACGCAATTCCAAGGCTTGTGTGGAAAAAGTAGGACAAGTCACTTACATCCACAAAGTTAGACTGACTTCACAGGTACCGGCAAATACCTTTGTTGGAGATGCAAAATAAATTTCTGCTTTTGTAATCCCAACTGGGCTATATCAATTTAAAGTAATACCCTTTGGGATGAAAAACACACCAGCCACTTTTCAAAGGCTTACAAACAGAGTTGCTGCAGGTTTGACTGATTGTGCTGTCTACATTGCCTACATCCTCATAAGGCAATGTACATTGTCTACATTGCCTTATGAGGATAGGCTGAGGGAGCTCGGTCTTTTCTCCTTGGAGACACGAAGGATGAGAGGAGACCTAATAGAGGTATACAAGATGTTGAGAGGCATAGATTGGGTGGACTCTCAGAGGCTTTTTCCCAGGGTGGAAATGTCTGCTACGAGAGGACACGGGTTTAAGGTGCTGGGGGGTAGGTACAGGGGAGATGTTAGGGGTAAGTTTTTCACACAGAGGGTGGCGGGCGAGTGGAATCGGCTGCCGTCAGTGGTGGTGGAGGCGATCTCAATAGGGTCTTTTAAGAGACTCCTGGATGAGTACATGGAGCTTAATAGGATGGAGGGTTATAGGTAGGTCTAGAAGGTAGGGATGTGTTCGGCGCAACTTGTGGGCCGAAGGGCCTGTTTGTGCTGTAGATTTTCTATGTTACATGGATGACTGAGTGATCTTTAGACATTCGTGAAAAGATCATATGGAGCATTTGGCAGAGCTCTTGGAGACTACGGAAGTTGATCATAAACTTGGCAAAAACAGAATTTGCGAAGACAGAAGTGAAATTCTTAGGACACAACATTGGATATGGATGGATGACACCGAGAAACGTGAAGACGAAGGCCATCGAGGAATCCCCAAGACCATCCTCAAAGAAAGAACTGCTAAGATTTTTGAGATTGAGCAGATTCTACAGGAAATTTAGTGCAGTGGCACCATTGACAGTTTTGTTAAAATAAAAAACACCAAATTTTGGTGGACAGACCAATGTCAGGAGGCATTTGAGAAATTAAAAGCAGTGTTAACCACCACACCCGTTTTAGCCATGCCAAATTTTTTGGAACCCTTCAAAGTTGCCATCGACGTAGGTGTTGGAGCTGTGTTGTTACAGGAGAATGATTGTGGAATTGAAAATCCAATTGGTTGGTTATTTTTTTTAAAAAACTCAATATCCAGCAGAAAAGATATTCAGCCATTGAAAGTTATTGAGATTGGGAATAGCCGTACAACATTTGAATATTTACGTTGCAAACAATGGTGTACACAATCATCTCTGATACAATCATAATCCTTTGACATTTCTGGAAAGATCTAAAGACACGAACACTAGATTATTTCATCGGAGTCTCATGTCACAACATTTAATTTACAGATAGTGTACGTTGCGGGTCGTGAAAATATTATCACGGATGCTTTATTGCAAATTTAAAAGAAAAATGTTTTGCATAAGAGAGAAATGGTAGTGCTCAATGTTATACAGGGAATGTTAAAAATAGCACCAATGTTATATAGGGGGGAAAGCAATGTATGATCCCTTTAAAGGGTAGTGCCTTTTCTGTGCTTAGAAATTTAAAATGCAAGTACATAGAGAACCCAAACTGAAACATTTATATCAAAAGTACAAGCAGCAGTTTTTACCATTTTGAATTTAGCCAATCAATTTGAATCAGGCACTCGGATACCAAAAACCTATTAAATTTAAATCTGATGGTTTTGACAATCTAGAAACAATCCTATTGTGGGAAATATTGATATGTCAACACGCGTATAAAAGGGGGCAGTGGAACAAAGGGTGGAGAGCAACT